>NW_023649165.1:0-6505 GCF_015228065.2 Penaeus monodon | reverse complement strand
GGTTGACCTCCCTTCCGCAGTACTGCCTCTGCGATCCTCTCTCACTCCCACGCTCCGTTTTGTACATATTTTGCTAGGTATGTGTATTATGTGCCGGTAATAGTAAACCTTTCTGTATGTTTCCTCTGGTGTTTTTCCGTGACCTAAACCGTTCTGATTTCTTATATCTTTTTAAAAGTCGAACCTGACAATATTATTTTAATTATTATTATTTTTTTATTATTATATTACTATTATCTTAATTATTAGTATTTTTGCCAAAAAAAATCTATTTTTAACTGTAATAATAACAATAACAAAAATAAGTATAGGTATAATAATAAAAATGCTAGTGGTTAAATATTTATTAGTATTATTATTGTTATAATTATCATTATTATTTTGTACTGGTAGTATAATTGGAAAAATAATTATTATAACAGTAATAATTACAGTAATAACGATACTGATTAAGAATGATAAAAATAATTATTATAAAATCTTTATTATTGTTTTTTAGCTATCATTATTGTTGTGGTTATAGTATTATGCAAAAATATATACATAACTCCAATAATTGCAATAAAAATGATAACAATTGCAATAATGATGATAATAAATTGCAATAATGATATAATGATGATGATAACAGAAATAATATGATAATCATAATAATGATGATGATAATAACAGGAATTTTGTCCATATATAAAATTAAAAAAAGGTATAAGAAAAACATTCCCAAAAGTCGAAAAACCTGCAAAATCTAGCGAAATATAGCCTTTGAGAGTATACTCCAAAATGACGTTTTTTCGATTTCTTTTGGTGATTTCGGCAATTATTAGGGTAATAATGATAATAATTACCAGACTTGTATTAATCATAACAATAAAGATGATAAAAGTGAGAATAAAGAGAATTTTCATAACATTTGAATATTTTTATATTTTTATTAATAATAATAAAAATATATAATTGTTATTATTATTATTTTTATTTTTTTACCATTATCTTAATTATTAGTATTATTGCCAAAAAATCTATTATAACTGTAAATAAACAATAATAATAATAAAATATGTAATAATAATAATAATGCTAGTGTTTTTATATTTTTTTATATTATTATTGTTATTATTATCATTAATTACTATTTTGTCCCGTGGTATAATTGCCCAAAATAATTATTTATAACCCGTAATAATTACATTATTTAACGATACTAATTAAGATAATGATATAAATAGTTATTATAATCGTTATTATTTTTATTATTATTGTTTATTACTTCATTATTGTTGTGTTTATTAGTATTTTCAAAATTTTATTATAACCCAATAATTGCAATAATAATGATAACAATGCAATATGATGATAATTATTGCAAAAATGATGATGATGATAATGATGATATACGATAATAATGATGATTCAAAATGTGATAATACAGGATTGGCCTATATAATATAAAAAGTAGGAAAAAAACATTCCCAAAAGCAAAAGCGCAAATCTAGCGAAATATAGCCTTTTGAGGAGTATACCCCAAAAATGAGTTTTTTTCGATTTATTTGGTGACTTCGGCAATTATTAGTGTAATAATGATAATAATTACCAGAATTGTTTTAAATCATAACAATAATGATGATAAAAGTGGAATAAAGAGAATTTTGATAACATTGAATGTTATTAATATTATTTTATTATTATTATTATCATTATTATTATTTATTATCCATATCTTAATTATTAGTATTATTGCCAAAAATCTATTAAAAACTGTAATAATAACAATAATAAATAATAATTTATAAGTATAATAATAATAATGCTACATTCCCAAAAGTCGAAAAAGCTGCAAAATCTAGCGAAATTAGCCTTCTGAGAGTATACTCCAAAATGACGTTTTTTTCGATTTCTTTGGTATATCGGCAATTATTAGGGTAAAAATGATAATAATTACCAGAATTGTATTAATCATAACAATAATGATGATAAAGTGAGAATAAAGAAAATTTTTGATTACATTTTAATATTATTATTTTTATTATTATTATTATTATTATTATTATTATTATTATTATTACTATTATCTTAATTATTAGTATTATTGCCAAAAATCTATATAACTGTAATAATAACAATAATATAATAAGTATAAGTATAATAATAATAACCCTAGTGGTGCTTTCATCCCGGCCCTCGAATCATCCTCCATCCTAACCTTCCATTCCTAGGCGTTTACCGTGAGGCCCTTCAAACCTGCGCGGGAGGACGTCCCATTCTGCTCTCTGAAAAGGGCAACTGGGTGTGGTCCTCGACGTCCCTCTTACCTGCAGACGGCCCAGGACCTGTTGGATGACGCCTCCACTTATGCTCCCTTGACTAGTGACCCCCGTGAATGCATTGCTGCTACCTTCCACCGTCGAAAGAGATAGCAGCCTGTTTCCGGAGGCGAATCTATACCAGAGGTTCAGGTCATCAACCCTCGACCCCCTCATTTCTATGGGTTTCCAAAAAACCCATAAGCCGGCCATGCCTCTCGCCCCATCATCTCCTCCCGGGGATCTGTACGAAACCCTCTTGCTGCCTGGCAGGCAAGTGTCTCACTCCCCTTCTTGGGCACCTTCTCTCCTGCTCACCTGCGCCACTCTCAGGACTTCATCTCCCGCGTTCGCGGAGTTTCCCTGGTGACTATGATGAGCTTGGACGTTGACTCCCTGTTCACCAAGGTCCCGCTTGATGATGTCCTGGCTTTCCCCCAGAGGGACTCCCCGCAGAGGATCCTCGTCTCCCTCTGCCCACCGACGCCTTCCTCCAGCTGATTCGTCTGTGTGTGGATTCTAATTCCTTTTTCTTTCGAAGGTCGTTTTTACTCCCCAGACGTTCGTTTTGCCATGGGCTCTCCCTCTCTCCAGTCCTGGCAACCTGTTCAGGAATTCTTCGAGTCTGAGCTTCCCCCTTTCCATCTCCATTCGGCCGTCGATCTGGCTGAGGTATGTCGACGACGTCTTTGCTCTCTGGTCTCATGACCCTGCTCTGTTTTCGGGTTCCTGATGCAGCTGACTCTCTCTCTCCTTCCATCCGTTTCAAGGTGGAATGGGAGGTTGACAATAGGCTCCCTTTCTTGGACACCTTAGTCCATCGCTCTGCTGACCACTTCTCCTTCTCCATATACAGGAAACCCATGCATAGCGGTATGTACATACACTTCTTCCCCATACCACCCTCTCCATGTGAAGAGAGGTGTTGCCACCTCGCTGTTCCTTCGCGCCCTCCACGTCTGTGACCCCCAATACCTGGATGGAGAGATCGCTTCCTTCGTCGCTCTTTCTCCAAACTGGGCTACCCTGGTCATGTTCTCGATGCCGCGTTATCCGGGGCGCGGCGTCCCTTCTATCACGACTCTCTCCTAAATTGACTCCTATTTGCCCGTCCTCAGCCTGCCCTACACTGAGGAAATTTTACTCTTTTCCGTCGCCCTCTTCACCCTCTCAACTGCAGGCTGATCTTTCGCCAGGTGAACACTCTCCGTCGCAACCTGGTCCATACAAAGCCCTCCTTCCTCCGCGAAGGTGGGCACCTATGCTGTTCTTGTGCCTCCTGTGACAAGCAGTACTTTGGCGAAACAGGGCCAGTCTTACCAAGCGTCTGTCTAAACATAAGTACGCTATATCCAGGGGACACAACAATAACGCCCTCTTTGCCATCAGTGGGACACTGGCCATCAGATGGGCTGGTCATCAGCGCGGGTTGTGTTTCCTTCCGCCGATGTCTACTCCCCCAGACTGGTGGAGTCTTTCCTTTATAAAGCTGCTGCCTAATTTCAACTTGAACAGCGGCTTTTCTCCTGCTGACAGCCTCCTTGCTTCCCATATCCTCCGCCTTCTACCGTATGCCGGCCACCCGGCGGCATAGTCACCCGATTCTCGACCTGATGTGACCTTCCTCTGCTCCGTTTGTCTGTCCTACCCCCCGTGTTCCCGCGTTGCCTCTCCTCTCTCTCTTTTATACCCCCTCCTCTCCCTTCCTCTTCAGACCTGAAGAGGAATCTAGGTGGATTTCGAAACTGTAGTCCCCATTTTCAATAATCTAGTTTTTGTATTGTGGGTTTTTCTTCCATTGTATCCAGCACAGAAGATGTTTTGTATTTATAAGTATAGGTATAATAATAATAATGGTAGTGCTTTTAATATTGTTATTAGATTTTTATTGTTATTATTATCTTTAATTATTTATTAAATGGTGGTATAATTGCAAAAATAATTATTATAACAGTAATAATTACAGTAATAACGATACTAATTTAAAATAATGATATAAAATAATTATTATAAAACGTTATTATTGTTATTATTATTGTTATTACTATCATTATTGTTGTGGTATTAGTATTATTGCAAAAATATATACTATAACTCCAATAAATTTCAATAATAATGATAACAATTGTAATAATGATGATTTAAAATTGCCTAATTTATGATAATGATGATGATAATGATGATATGATGATGATAACGATAATAATGATGATAATCATGATAAGATGATGATAATAACAGGAATTGGGGTCCATATATAATATAAAAAGGTATAAGAAAAACATTCCCAAAAAGATAAAAAGCGGCAAAATCTAGTGAATATAGCCTTTTGAGGGGGTATACTCCAAAATGACGTTTTTTCGTTTTTTTGGTGATTTCGGGGAATTATTAGGGTAATAATGATAATAATTACCAGAATTGTATAAAACATAACAATAATGATGATAAAAGTGAGATATAAAGAGAAATTTTGATAACATTTGAATATTATTAATATTATTATTTTTATTATTATCATATTATTATTTTGTTTATTACTACTACTATTATTATTATTATTATTACTATTATCTGAATTATTAGCATTATTGCCAAAAAATCTATTATAACTGTAATAATAACAATAATAATATGTATAAGTATAATAATAATAATGCTAGTGGTTTTAATATTGTTTTTTATATTATTATTGTTATTATTATCATTTTTATTATTTGTACTGGTAGTATAATTGCAAAAATAATTTTATAAAATTTTAAAAATTACAGTAAACGATACTAATTAAGATAATGATATAAATAATTATTATAAAATCGTTATTATTGTTATTATTATTGTTATTACTATCATTATTGTTGTGGTTATTAGTATTATTGGAAAAATATTACTATAACTCCAATAATTGCAATAATAATGAGAACAATTGCAATAATGATGATAATTTAAATTTCAATAATGATGATAATGATGATGATAATGACGATAATGATGATAACGATGTGATAACGATAATAAGATGATAATCATGATAATGATGATAATAACAGGAATTTTGTCCATATAATATAAAAAAGGTATAAGAAAAAACATTCCCAAAAGTCGATAAAGCGGCAAAATCTAGCAAAATATAACTTTTTGAGAGTAAACTCCAAATGACGTTTTTTTCGATTTCTTTTGGGGATTTCGGCAATTATTGGGTAATAAAGATAATAATTACCAGAATTGTATTAATCATAACAATAATTATGATAGAAGTGAGAATAGAGACAATTTTGATAACATTTGAATATTATTAATATTATTATTATTATTATTATTATTATTATTATTATTATTATCATTATTATTATTATTATTATTATTACTATTATCTTAATCATTAGTATTATTGCCAAAAAAATCATTATAACTGTAATGATAACAACAATAATAATAAGTATAATAATAATAGTAATAATAATGCTAGTGTTTATAATATGTTATAGTATTATTATTGTTATTATTATCATTATTATTATTTGTACTGGTAGTATAATTGCAAAAATAATTATTATAACAGTAATAATTACAGTAATAACGATACTAATTAAGATAATGATATAAATAATTATTATAAAATCGTTATTATTGTTATTATTTTTGTTATTACTATCATTTTTGTTGTGGTTATTAGTATTATTGCTAAAATATATACTATAACTCCAAATAATTGCAATAATAACAATTGCAAAATGATGATAATAATTGCAATAATGATGATAATGATGATGATAATGATGATAATGATGATGATAACGATAATAATGATGATAAACATGAATAATGATGATGATAATAACAAGAATTGTGTCCATATATAATATAAAAAAAGGTAAAAAGAAAAACAATCCCAAAAGTCGAAAAAGCGGCAAAATCTAGCGATATATAGCCTTTTGGAGTATACTCCAAAATGACGTTTTTTTCGATTTCTTTGGTGATTTGGCCAAATTTTTAGGGTAAAAATTAATAAATTTCCAGATTTTATTAATCTAACATATGATGTAAGTGAGATAAAGAGAATTTTTTAACATTGAAAATTATTAAATTTATATTATTATATTATTGATCCCCGAGGAACATACCCCCGGTATGTTCCGGTGGATCTGCTATGTTTGTGAAAATATTTGGTTTGATTTTTAGGGCTTTTCGGGGGGGTCAAAAGGGGA
>NW_023649164.1:0-6505 GCF_015228065.2 Penaeus monodon | reverse complement strand
AAAGGGGTTGGTTTTATTTGATGTTTGACTAGACCCGGAAGTAAAAAGCTCACCAATTGGGTAATGCCTGGGCTTTTTCCCTGGCTTTTTTAAGGGGGCAAAAAAATTGTCTGAAAAAAAATGTTTCAATCAATTTTCTCTCTCTCTCCTTTCCCCCTTTCCCTTTCACTCTCTCCTCCCCCGCCTTCCCCTCATTTCCCCCTCTTTCATTCTTTTTTCCCCCTCTTCTTTTTTCCCCCCCCCCTTTTCCCCCGTCTCTTTTTCCTCTACTATTTTTTCCCTTCCCCCTCTTTTTTCTCTCCTCCCCTCCTCCTACCCTCCTCTGCCTCTTAACCCCCCTTCCCTATCCCCCATCTTCCCTATCTCTCTCACTCTTTCCCAACCCCCTTTCTTTCCCTCTGTACCACAAACAGTGAGGGGAAACCCGAAAGAAAAAGAAGAGACAGGCAATGGAAAAAAAAATCTAAAAAAACACTGCGACTTTAGAAACCCGTCACCCCTTGTTTAACATTCAGAAGGGGTTTTTTTCAAAAACAAATTTTACTCTGTCTCTGCCCTCCCCCTTTCCCTCTCTCCCCCCTTAAGAGAGACTGCTTTGGGTACAAATACTTCATGATATGTTTGTAAAGGAATTATGGGGATAATGACGGTTGGTGTGTGATAGATTCCATGTTATTTTATTATTATCAAAAAATTCATTGTTATTTTTATCATTTTATTATTATTGAATATCTCATTTTTATTACATTATCTTTTTATTTTATTATTGTTATTTTTAGTTATTTTTATTGTTATTACATTATTATATTATTTTTTATTATCATAAAAAATATAATATTGTTTTCATCATTTCATAATAACTTTTAAATCCTTTTACTATATCACCTTTATTATTATTTTTATTATTATATTAAATTTTACATTTTTTTATTATTATTATGTTATTATCATGTTGTTATAACTTTTCCCACCTGTTCTTTTAATACACTTTTTATTTTCATTATAAACCCAAAATTTCTTATTCCCCTCCCTTTATCATTGCCATTATTATCTATTTTACCTTTTTTTTAAATGTTATTTTTAAAATCGGGCCCCAAAATGAAGTTGTGCTCCTCCCTAGACAGACCCCCCTATAAATTTTTAAATCCCTTTTTAAATATCTTTTACATGATCTACAGCTCACAAAATGAATCAAAAAAAAATCTTCCAAACGGGGCTTTTTCCAAATAAAAGGCCACAAACTGGGGCGACCTTTTGAAATTTGGACTTTCAGACTCCGAGCCTTATTTTTTTAAAAGAGGTGATTTTATTTTGAGTATAATTCAGCAAAAAAAAATGTGAAAAGTGACTAATTTCTAAAAAAAGAAAGAAAGAAAGAAAGAAAAAAGTATAGTGTGCATATTATTTTTTTATTAATACTTTTTATTAAATTAATTAGTATTTTTAATGATAGTAATAAAAAGTAAAATAAAAAAATAAAAAAACAAAAAAATAATAATAATAAATAAAATAATAATTACAACAAAAAAACAATAAAAATGATAATAATAAAAATAAAATAAAATAAAAATAATAATAATGAAAAAATAATAATGATAGTAAAATGAAAATAAAAATGTAATAATGATAATACTGATGATGTGATGATAAAAAAAAAAATAATATAGTAAAAAATAAAAACACAACAACAAAATAAATAGTAAGAAAATGATAATAAAATGAAATAGTAATGTTTAAATAATGATAATTTAAATAAAAATGATTAATGACACATAAAAAGGATAAAAAATAATACAATTTAAGGGAATGAAAAATATGATAGAAATTCAAAAGGTTTTTGGAATGGCTTTTTTTAAAACCTTTTAAAAGGAAAAATTATTTTCTTGCATATGTCAGAAAAAAAAGGAATTTTTCCCCTAATCCATCAGCTAGCAGTTTTAAAAAAAAAAAGCAGATCTGGGTTCTTTGGCTATCAAACAAAAAACATTGCTGTGTTTTCTTTAATAAAAAACCCAGAAAAACAGTTTTTTGGGAAAAATCAAGAAAATGGATGGTAATATTAATAGTTCATCAATAATTTGATGGTTTATCTGCTGACCAGGGTATGTAGATTCGAACAGCGTTTTTTCCGGATCCTGATTTGGCGCCTGTATTCATGACGAAAATTTTGTTACCAGAAATGTCGCTTCGAGGGTTTTTTTTTATTGCTAATTTGCACGCCTCTAAAACCGGGATGGTGTTCGATGGAAGAAAGAGGCCCATAATGTTGACAGCTTTTTTTATACAGATCTCTAACGACTATCTCTATCTTCGTAATATGTTTCTGCAATGCTACACACGCTGTACAAAAATTTGTAATAAACCAAACCCCCCCCAAAAATAATTTTCGTCTCGTGCCAATTTTTCCAAAAATCGGCATTTTTTAAACCTAAGAAAAACTTAGGGGAGTATATTTAGATGAAAAAGAAAATGTGATATTTCTCAGACGCTTAAAAGACTTTTTAATAAACCCGGTTTCTCTCCCTACTTGAAACACAGAATCCCATCCCGGGGCTCAAATGCTACGGGGTGTTACTCGATGAACCAAAGCTTTGACAAAGTTAAGTATGGAAATTTTCATCCAACTTATCAAAGAGACGCATGTCCTTTAGTAATTCGATTGCATTAATATATACATGGGGAAACTTTTATTGGTTTTGGGGAGAAAAAGGGTTCAGGACATTTAAATCGCAAATGGGGGCAAGCAAGGTGGAGTTATAAGTCCTTTTTTTCTTTTCAGTGTACTTGATTCATTGTTATAACCCCACAAAAAACCCAAAAGTAGGGTCCCCCGCATAGGAAATCTAAGTACAATGCTTTTGTATATGATGCGTGCCATTTTGCCCTACGCGCGATTTTAAGGGAAAGGGATCAGTATGCATCATAGCAAAGAATTTTTGCTTGATTCTAAACCTGATTACTCCTAGTTATTACACCGCCAAACTCAGTCACTTTTACAACAAAATGTGAAAAGTCCATGTTTGGAAACCGTAAACATAGAAAAAAAATCTTTGACATCTGGCAAATGTCATTGTGTTTTCAGTAAATTGAGTAAGTTGGTGGAGATTGGAACTTTTGGAAAAAGATTAAGTTTAAGAGCTTTTTTAAAGGTCCCGGGATTTTAACCTCAAACTAAAATACTGAAGGGTCAGAGCATCTCTGAACAATTCTGCGCTGAAATTTACCTGAAGGAGCTACTTCTGTGGTTTTAAGATTTTTTTAATTTTTAAGGCTTTTGTTTGCCCTCAGTTTTAAATGATATCTCAATTGTATTTTACTCTGTATGTATTTTTTCCGAAAAGAATTGAATTGAATTAAATAACAAGAACAACAACCACCAAAACAATAAAAATGATAATGATAATAATTAAAAATAAAACAACACTCAAACAGTAATTGAATAATATTAAAAGTAATAATAATGATAATAATATAATGATAATGGAATTATATATTGATAAAAATAGAGGGAAAATATAATTATGTCTATACTAAGGTAGATGATGATGGTGAAAAGATAATGATAATGTAATGATAAAATTAGCATGGTAATAATAATAAAAACTATAATGATAAATTTTTAAAAATAAAAACTATATCAATATAACAAGAGTAGTGATAATAAGAACAATCATAATAATAATAGTATTTAAAACCAAAAATAACCATTAATAGTAATAAAATATCGAACAATAATGTCGAGACTGATATTGGTTCGACTTTAAAAGGGGTTTGAGATGGGAGCAAAACCCCGCGCAAATCTGTATTGTGCTGGTACTAAAAAAACTTATTTCACCCAAAACATAAAAAAAATATTTATAAGGTATTCAAATGAATGTCAATACCCCTGGGTAAGATTTTTGTACTTTAGTAATGCGACATACAAAAACAGCATTTTTTCAATATTCGTTTACAAATAAAATTTTTATATGTTTGGGTACCGGGAAATTTGGTCTAAAAGGGGAAGATCCGAGTGTATCGAGAAAAGAAAAAAACATGTACTGAAGAGTCAAGGGGTTTTTGGAAAAGAAAAGCGTTCAGAATAAAAAAGCACCATGTTCATTGAAATCACTAAATTTTTGTTTATTACTTGGCAACCATGGCCCCCCATAAAATTTCATGAAAAGGTAAAAACATAAATGGAGATAAGTTTTTTATTATTATTTTTATCATTATCATTATCATTATTATTTCATTATCATTTTCATTATCATTATTTTTATATTTTATTATTATTTATTATTATTTTATTATTTTTATAATAACATAAAATCATAAAAAGATAATGATAAGGGTTTTAAAAATAAAAAATTAAGGTAATAGTAAATAAAACGTATCATCCAATAAAAAATAAAAGTAAATTTTAATAATGATCAGACAAAAAAAAAAAACGAGAAGAAAGGAAAAAGATAGTGATAATAGAATAGTAAATAATGATAACAAAATAATACTCATATCTTTTTTAATTTTTTTTCTTTTTTATCATTTTCTCTCATTTTTCACTATCGGGATTACTAAAATAATAATAGTTATGATAAAATGATAAAAAAAAAATGTGATAGAAAAAAGATACCCTACAAAATAAGATAAAAATAATAATGTGATAGTATAAAATAGCAAAGCTAGTAAGGATAGTAATATAATGAAATAATAATAATAATAATAAAAATAATAAAAATAAAAATAATAATAAAAATGATAATAATAACAATTTTAACAGGTTGTGTTGGAATAATAATAATTAATTAAATACTAACAATAAAAAAATGTAATGATAAGCAAATGATAGAGTAGTAAAATAAGGGATAAAAAATAATAATAAAACAACAAAAATAATAAAAATATAAAAATGATAATAATAATAATATAAAAATAATAATAACGAAGATAATAATAGTAAGAAAATTCTTATAATATTAATAACAATGAAAAAAAATTTTAATGATCTATAATGATGAAAAGATATGAAATGAGATGATGATTGATGATATGAGAGTATGATGATGATGATGATGAGATGGGGATGATTGATGATGGTGATGATGATGATGATGTGATGAGAGATGATGTGGTGATGTGTGATGAGAGATGATGATGATATGAGGTGATGATGTGTGATTGTTATGATATGATGATATGGTGAATTTAGATGATGATGATGATGATGATGATGATGATGTGAGATGAAATGATGATGATGATTATGATGTGCATCGGGGAGATTACATATAAAATGAAATTATTTTGGACGAAAAAAAAATTTCTAAAGCAAAAGGGTAAATATCAGCTGAAATATTTGGGAAAAATCGTGAACTTTGTACTTTTTGAGTTTGTTTTCTATTTAAATCCAAATTCCCCTTTTAAAATGAGGACTTGTGTTCCTTTGGTGTATTTTCATCAACAGAACTGTCCCCGGAAATACATATGGTCCCCGATTTTTTTTTTTTTTATTTTAATTTTGTCTTTTATGGGTAAAAATGAAACGAAACGTAAAAAAAAAAAAAACGAATGAAAAAAAAGAAAGATTACATGGCGTAAACTTACAGGGTACTTGAGGGGTTTTGTAAAAGAGACACTTTATTTGTCAGGCAGAAATGTTGTTTGGAAATCGACAGAAAGTTCCGCTCGCAAGGGGAAGTTGTTCTTTTTTTATTTTGGGGGAAAGTCGGGAGTCGAAAGTATGATGGGGCTAAGTGGGGTTTCATAGGATGAGGGGAAAAAACCCAAAGGGACTGTGTGCTGTGGTGATGTGTAGAACCCCTGAATATGGCTGGTGGTGTATGTAATATAATTATGTGAACGTATAAAAAATGGAGATGGGGTAAATATATGTATACGGCATTGGAAAACGCATATATAATCTGCGGAAACGTAAGTTTTTATGGCTAAAAACACACCACACCACACACACACACACACACACACACCACACACCCACACAACACAAACACACACACACACAACACACACACACAACACACCAAAACACACACAAAAAAACACACCACCAAGCCCCACACACACCACACCCCACACACACCACCACACACACGCACACCCCACCAACACACCAACACCCCACACACACACCACCACACACACACACAAAACCCCGCGCGGCGCGCGGGCGCCCCAAAAACAATACACACCATATGCAAAAATATATGATTTATAATTTTTTACCCATCTTACTAAAAATCAACATGTGTCATGCGTGCTTTTGGTGGGAAACCCTGAGCTCAAGGCTCTATGCTTTTGAAATGATTAACATATTTTTAGATAATACTTTCGCCCCCATGAAACTTTTTACCTGGTTTTTTACAAACCCGTTGAATAGGTTATCAAAAAAAAACAAACAAAATTATGGTATTATATCGAACTACAGGTGGCATTAGTAAAAAAATGTTTCCGATTTACCAGATACTAAATTTTATTTAGCAGAGTGCAGTGAATCCGCTGCTTTTTT
>NW_023649163.1:5000-6505 GCF_015228065.2 Penaeus monodon | reverse complement strand
TTTTTTTTTTTTGGGGGGTGGTGTGTGGGGGGGCAGGCACCCCCAACACACACAAATAGAGACAGGAAATAAAGAGAGGAGAGAGGGAAAAAACTACACAGTTATTAGTTTATATGCATGTACCATTATGCAGATATGTATTGCAATATGATATTTTGCGTTTTCAAAATTTGAATATCACACTTACATTTAATGTGTGTATGTAAAAAAAAATATAGAATTTTCTAGTACCTATGTAAAACAAATTTTATTTCTTTTTTTTTTCCAATCTTTTTGTTTGTTTTAAGTTTGAATCCCAAATAATAAAACTTAAATGATGTGTAGTAATAAAAAAAAAAATAATGAAATAATAATGATGATAATGTCAAAATGTAATGTGAAAATTATAAGATGAAATAGTCAAAATGATAATGAT
Organism: Penaeus monodon; assembly: GCF_015228065.2. Classification (NCBI taxonomy): domain Eukaryota; kingdom Metazoa; phylum Arthropoda; class Malacostraca; order Decapoda; family Penaeidae; genus Penaeus; species Penaeus monodon. Next base: position 6,090 of record NW_023649163.1, on the reverse strand, counting down.
GAAAAAAATTTATAACAATGATAATTTTTGCAATGTGGCAATGATAAAAGTAATTTAAATAATAATAGTAATAATGAAAATGATATTAGTAATGTCAAAAACAAAAAGGATACAAAATAATAAAATAAAAATAATAAAATAATAATAATAAAATAATAAAAATAAAATAAAATATAAGTAAAATAATAGAACAACAAAACAGAAAAAATAACAACAACAACAAAAATAGTAGTAGTAAAAATAATAATAAAAATAAAATAATAATAATGGTGATAAAAAACAAAAACAGTAACAACCAAGAAATGAGATGATGATAATATAAGATGATAGTTATTATGATGATGATAATGATGATGATAACAAAAATGATAATAAAAATAATGACGTTATGATCTAATAATAAAATAAGGTAATAATGATAATGATAAGAAATATAAAATAACAACAAAACAAGAATGATAATAACAATAACAATGTGAAGAGACAATACGGTTTTAAGGAAATAATGAAAAAATCAAAAAATGACAATAAATCATATGATAATGACAGCGACGAGAAAAAAAGATCCAAAAGGGGAAACCATTTCAGGAGGACGAAAAAGTAAGAAAAAGAAAAGAAAGAAAGAAAGAAAAAAAAAAAAAAAAAAAAAAAAAAAAAGGGGGGGGGGGGGGGGGGGGGGGGGGGGAGAGAAAAAAGAGGGGGGGAAAGGGGGAAGGGTTGGGGGAGGGAGAAGGGAGGGAGGGGGAGAAAGGGGGAAGGGGAAAGGGGAGGGGGAGAGGGAGGGGGAAAGGGGGGGGAAAAGGGAGGGGGGAAAGAGAGGGGAAAAGGGAAAAGGGAAGGAAAAGGGGGGGAAAAAGGGGGGGAGAGAGAGAGGAGGGGAGTAGGGAGGGGAAAAGAAGGAGAAAAAAGGAGAGGGAGGGGAGGGAGGAAGGGAGAGGGAGCGAGGAGGGGGGAAGAAAGAGAAAGAGAGAAAAGGAAAGGAGGGGAAAAAGGGTGGAAGGGAAAGGAGAGAGGGGGAGATTGAGGGGGAAGGGAAAAGGGAAAAGAGAGAGAGAGAGAGAGAAGAAAAAGGAGGAGGACAAAAGAGGAG
>NW_023649162.1:0-6506 GCF_015228065.2 Penaeus monodon | reverse complement strand
CCGGGGATTTTTTCTCTGCATCCTCTGCATATATATGCACTTTTTATATAGCCGAACGCAAAGAAAATATATACATACATATACCGTATATATACATACATATACATACACAAGAAATAAATAATAAACACATACATATAGCCTACGAGATATATATACACAAAGTATGCGTATATACACTGTATATACATAGGAAGCTCGTGTAAACACATGCATGCATCCATACATATGTATTCGTAAAACAGCTGTAATGGAGCATCATGAAAGGACTACAAGTGGTAATGGTAGCCCATAAAGAAAAGCATACTGAGAGTCCGCGCAAATCATCAACTCTTGCGCGCAGCATAAACCGCATATATTTCTCTATTTTTTAAAATGTTTTTTCTTTTTACTTCGGATGATTTCTTTCTCTACATCCCGACAGTCTCTCATCTTCTTGAGTGTTAATGGGGAGGGGAACTCAGCCCGAATCAGTTTCTCGCCAATGGCCTGATCTTTTTTCCAGGCGATCATAGGGGGCGGGTCAGTGAACCAATTTTCCCAAGGTTTGTCTTCAGCGTTTTTTCGGAGCCAGGACCAAATGTTATTAATGGATGTCCTCAGGATAGGCGCTATGCTCGGTGAGTACAGCATGGGAAAAATAATTCTCCCCGTTCCTTTTCTGTTTTTCTCGGACAAAAGTTCATCTCGTGATAATTCTTTTAATCTTCGTTTTGCTTCACTCAGTATTTTGTGGGAGTAACCTCTGAGGCTGAAGAATTTGAACATTTCTCCTAGGGAGTCTTCCAGGTTCTTTGGGTCGCTCACAATTCTTTTGATCCTTATGCCTTGTGAGAAGGGGAGGGATCTCTTGAGATTTGGGTGATGACTTGATTGGAAATGTAGGTACTGATGAGTGTCGAGGGTTTATAGAATACTGTGGTTGTAAGGTTCCTTCTTCATCGAGATACACTAGAGTATCCAGAAAGGGAGCTTCTGGTTATCATATTCTAGCGTGAATTGCAGGTCAGGGTGTATTTTATTCAGGCCCTCATGATACTCTTTCAGTTCATTTTCCTTCCCATCAAAAATTCCAAAAATATCGTCTATGTATCTGAAGAACACTAGTGGTTGTTTTTGCATCTTTTTCCTTTCCCTTTCAATGCTTACATGGACGAAGATCTCAGCGATAGCTACTGATACCGATGCACCTATGGCTGTGCCTTTGTTTTGCCTGTAAAACCCATGATCATACCTTAGTAGGGTTCCATTCAGAACATGGTCAATACCTTCCTTTATTAAATAAGGGGGTGGGGCCTGAATGTTGAACTCATGCATAAGCCTACCCTGTACATATCCCATGTTCTTCTCATAAAAATTGGAAACTACCCAGGCGGCTTCTTCTTGGGGTATGGATGGGTACAAGGATACTATGTCGAAAGAAAAAATCAGAGCTCCTTTCGGGATCTGCGGAAACTCTCTTATTTTTCTGAGGAAATCCGATGTATCCCGTAATCTTTCGGGTAGAAGGTCAAGCAGTGGTGCTAAATATGTTGTAAGCAGTCTGTCTACAGGTCTGGTGGGGGCACAGCAACCGCTCAGCACTGGTCTCCCTGGCCAGGTACCCAATTCTTCGTCTATTTTCTTGTGCGTTTTCGGAAGGATGTACCAATGTGGGATGCTGGGTTTATGTGCTAACAGGGCATCTCTCTGAGCTGCCTTGAAACTGGTACATTTCTTTCCGGGGGAGTCCAGGGTGTAGAATCTATTTACCAGCCTTTTAGATTCATTGTCTACTTTCCTCAAAACTTCTTCTTCGTTTTCCAGAGGAATGTATGTTTCTCTATCTTTAAGATGTGCTCTGCCCATAGCTCTGTAATTCCCTGTTTTCAATACCACTAGGGCTCCATCTTTATCTGCCTTCTTTATCACAATATTGGGGTCTCCCTTTAGCTGTTCCAGTGCTTCTATTTCTTTTCTGTTTAGGTTCATGTTTCTTTTCTTTTTGCCTGCGGTCAGTACTTCTTTCAAAATTTTCTCAATTTTCTCTGCTAATCCCGGAAGTTTTTTCGGGGGGAGCTTCTTTCTTTTCTGGAAGGGGAGCTGGTTGGGGATTTTTTTCTTTTGTTTATTTGTACCATGGGGGAGGAATCCTGGGAGTAGAGACTGGGTGAATCTATCGTTAATTTCCATTTCTAAATCTTTCAGAGAGTCTGTAATGTTGCTCTCAATCGGTTTCAGGGAAGGAGGGCCTGGGACAAATGACCTTCCTTTGCTCAACACCGACATTTGTGGCCTTGTGAGGGGGACTTCGGATACTACCATCTCCATCCCCAGTTGCCATTGCTTCTTTCTTGCCAATTTCTTCCTCCTTGTTGTTCTTGGACCCATCGGGTGTTTCCTCTTCTTTGTTGGTGGCTCCATTCGTTCTGGGGTCTCCAACTTCGAGGCTGTGGGCCGCTCCCTTGTTGTCTTTGTTGGACCTGCCATCTCTGTGGCCTCCTTTCCTCTGGGTTCAGGGTTCGATTGAATCTTCTGTGGTTCGTTCGCCAGGTGGGGCGACTCGTCTCTTCGAAGCTCCAACTCCTTGGTTCCCTGTATTGCTGTTCCCAGGTGTTTCTCCTCCAGGATCCGTAGATGTTCCTCTCTTGGATATTCTGTCGGTTCCTTCCTCGTTGGGGGATTTGTTTGTCGTTTTTTGTTTGTGTTACTTTGTTCTTTTTCTTTTTCATAATATCTGTGATGGTTCCGACCGATCTACATTTATTCTCATTTGTTGTGTTCTTCTTCTAGTTGGTTCTGTTGCCATTTCCTTGGTCCCTGTTGTGGACTGCCTTATTTCATTTGGTTCTACTCTTGGTTCCTGTGGGGTCTGCGGCGGAGGGGATGGAATGGGGTGGAGCCCTGTAGGTGCTGGGAGGCACTGTGCCAGGATGTTTTCGATCCTCTCGACCGCTTTTGCCACGGAATCAATCCGGCTGTGGCACTCCATAATTCTATCTATGTTTTGTTCTGGGTGGGAAGGAGTATCTTCTTGGGACAGAAACAACATTCTCTCATCTTCTTGGGGCGGGCGCTCTTCTTGGTCCAGTGTTAGGGCGCTTTGTTGTCCACAGGGAGGCTGGGATTCTTCTGGGGTTTGCGTTTGTTGGGGTGAGGTATTTTCGAAAGGGGGCGGGAGGACATAGGTCCCTGTGGCCTCCTCCATTCTTGATTCCACAGTCTGTGCTATGTTATCCTTCTTTATAGGATTCATACAAAGTTGTATTCTCTCTCTTTCTTGTTCTGTCATTTCTGCTCCCTCTTGCTTTCTTAGGTATTCTATAAGGCTAATGTTTCCGTTAGCTATGAAGAATCTTTCACTAGGGGGGACCTTTGCCTTCCTGGTTGCCAATTGTTCCATTGCCATTTTGTGTGCTTTATGAGTTATTATATCATATCTTTGTGGATATCTTTCCCTAATATCCAGCTTCAAACTTATGATGAGTGATCTAATGTGGATCGCTTCCGACCTTATCTGTGCCGCTACCAAGCCTTGCCATTGTTTTGCAGCATTTTTCCATATTAGTTCACCTATTTCCAAAATCCATAAGGGGGGTAAGAAGCCGGAGGGGGATTTGTAATCCGTGACTGCTGTCTTAACTACTCCTGCAACTCCTTGCACTTCACATTCTGTGCAATATTTTACTTTCTTGTAGCACAGAGATTCCTTTCGGAAGAGGGTGGCTAAGTTCTGGAGGTCTGTGTATTCTTCTGTACTGAGGGGGATATCTTCATCTTCCCCATCACTGATCGTGTCTGGGTATGGGTCTTCCGGGTATCCTCTTTCCTTTGCTCCTTTTACTAGTAGGGGCGTCAAGGGTGATGCATCTATAGCTGGGTTACCCGGGGCCCAAGCATCTGGGTGATCCCATCCATCGGTTAGGAGGGAGTGGGGGTTATCTATGTCTGTTCTGTTTTTATACGCTTCTGGTTCCGCTAGTCTTTCAAAAATCTCTTCCATGCTCTTGCTCAGTCTGCAGCCTAGGGAGCCTAGATTAATTTCCTCTGTTGTCATTCTCAAATGTTCTGTTGTATTATCGTCCTTTGATTGATTCCTGGTCGTTACCATTTCACTGAGCACTGTTTGTGCTTGGGTTGGGGTGGGTTTCTTATCGGTTATTGGTCTTTTTTTCGTATATACTACGTAATTCTACTCCATAGAAACCAACTTTGTATATCTCACAAGATACTTATATATGTGTAAATATATGTAAAAAATACCCTAAATGCAGGGTTATGCACTCACTAAACCATCAAAACATATTTCACGAGCAACCTCGCATATTGTAATGGGCTAAGTGTCGAAAAGGGTTCGGACTTATAATATCACAAATAGAAATCAAACAAAGGGGAGTGTAACTAGTACAACAAAAAACAAAAACACAAAAGGCAATACTACTAAAGTGCAAAAAAAACCCGGAAAGGGGGAATTAAGAAAACCACTGAATATGAAACCAACAGGCCAGCAAGTACAATAACAGAGTCTACGTTACACAATGAACACAACAGAGAAAACGGGGAAAACTAGCTCCCTGGGGTAGGTGAGACTAGCCCAAACCTGTTTTCTTGTAGACGTGGGGTCGGCTGTAGGTGTGGTTCCAAGCGTTGTGGAATACTCTTGTCACAAGTTTTTTCACTGTTTCATATTGCAATTTGTTCACATAAGAAAAGGTCACAATAAAAACACAAGTTACACTTTACACTTAGTATCACACGAAAGTCACGAACGCGTTTTCGGCCTGCATGGCCTCTTCAGGTGCACTATTGTGTATATACTAACTCTTTATTCAAAAAATACATCATATATACAATTTGTGTAAGAGCAACACGGTGTGTGTAACTTGGGGGACTGGGGAACCTTCTCTTAGTCTCTTTCCGGTTAGTGCCCGGAAGAGGGGTAAGGGAGGGTTTCACAATCTGCCGGGAGGGCATGGGTGCATCAAATCCAAGGAAAAGGCATGTTATACAGCGAATATCAGAACAGAACATAATATATATATATATATATATATATATAGAAACATATATAGGTAGCGGCATGTCCTTCCTAGCAACGCAAAGAGGCGGAAATACCTGTTTGTTTGCGTAGGAGGGAGTGCCAAGGAGTTCTAAAATACATTTTAGGAAGGAAGGGGGAAGAACCTTCCTCGTTTTAATAAATATATATGGTTCTTTTAAAACCAGAGGGGGGGGAAAGAGGGGAGGGGGAAGGAACGGGGGGGGGGAGAGGAAGGGGGAAGGGGGTTTTTTGGGGGGGCACAAAGACAAACACATTTTCTCCTACTTTTTTGTTTTTTGTTCCAAAGCAGAGGAAACCAGGGGGCAAGCCTAGCTAAGCCTATCCATGCTCTGGCCAAGACCAATATTCAAAATGTTTATATTTCTCATCAGAGTTATTATTTTCGGTTCAGAGGGGGGGGGGGGCATTAGGGGTTTATCAAAGACCCAACATGAAACACAAAGCTTCTGTGTTCCAAGGAAGAAGGGGGGGAGGCAAACCTAGCTTAGCCTATCCATGCTCTGGAAAAGACCATAACTAGTGTGTTCATATTTGTTATCAGAGGTATAAATAATTAATAAACATTGATTAAGAAAGGGGCATTAGGGTTCATCAAGAACAAACAGAAGACTTCTGTGTTCCGAGGAAACACCAGGGGGCAAGCCAAAGTAAACCTATCTGTACTCTGGCAAAGACCAATATTTAAAAATATTTCTTATTAAAGGTATACGTTTATTTTCGGGGCAAAAAAAAGGGGGGGGGGAAAGGGGGGGAGGGGGGGGCAACAGGGTTTATATCAAGAAACCAACATGAAACACTGAAAGCTTCTGTGTTGGTTAGGTTAGGTTAGGTTAGGTTAGGTTAGGTTAGGTTAGGTTAGGTTAGGTTAGGTTAGGTTAGTTGAGACATAGAGAAATATCGGACATTAGGCGATGGTGAAAATTGGACCTTGATAAACAATGGACCTAGTGCATAATGTTAGTTGTACGGAAGATCTGGACATCTGTAAATGTCAGTTTATGGACCTTTGGGGATTTTATTTTCTCTCAGAATAACGTATATTCTCGCTAATGGTGCGATAGAAGGGTGTTAATAATATATGCGAAATTCGTTACGGGTGTTCATAACAGAAAACCTCTCAATATGTCTGAGAGAAGTAAATAAAAGGGATTTTTAGAAGAGAAAAGAACGCACTAGCACCCATCACTCGTAAAGTAACATCCGCAGCAGTAACAATTCTCGTTCTGGCTCGAGAACATTACTAATGTGAACCTGCCATCATTCCTGAATTGCGTCTTCCGACGAGCATCGTTAATAGATGAGGGAAGAACAGTGCAAATTTACAATTAATTCAAATATGGTAAAGATATATATATTATTTCACAGTGAAATATAGAAGTATACCCTCTACGATTTAAAGGGAAACCCTTTAGGAGACAAAGAAAACACACTTTGAGAAAAAACTATTATTTTTTTAATTTTTTCT
>NW_023649161.1:0-6506 GCF_015228065.2 Penaeus monodon | reverse complement strand
AATTATATATATAATATATATATTATAATATATATATATTGTATGTAGGGTATGTAGTGTTGTATGTATGCATGTATGTGTGTATTATGTATGCCATGTAAACATTTGTTTACCTGTTGGTCCCATATGCATGCATACATACATGCACATATACACACATTTCCTTATACAAACATACATTCATATATGTATACATACATATATTTATACCTACATCTATATATGTATGCCTACATGCATACATACAGCAAAACATACATAATACATGCATTTTATCAATGCCATACATACATACATAATACATATATATATGTTTAATGATGTTATATGGATATAAACATGTATAAATATTATCCATATAAGATTCATACATACTATATTTTGAATGTAGTTGTATTAGTATTTCAAATTTATTACCATTGGTTCACTGCATACTTTAAAAAAACATTACATACAGCATACTTTTTTACACATGTACATACACATCATACATAACAGAACATATACAAACATACATACATGTATACATGATCCATGCATCATGCTTTGCACCATTATCCCCTGGCTACATGTACATATTTTACATAATATTTATATGTATATGTATTGTGTAGTCCCCACACAACACACACCACACAAAACACACACCCCACACACAACAACACACACCACACACACACACACAACACACACACACACCACAACACACCACACCACACACAAACCACCACCACAACAACACCACACAACAAACACACACACCACAAACCACACAAAACACCACAAAACAAAAACACTCACTCAAGTCGCACTCACACATAACATTCCTATGAATATTATTTAATAATTGATATTATGTGAAATATAGATTTTACTATAAATGCAGATCAGTTTCCTATATGAAAAAAAATTTTATTTTACCAGGGGATATAATAGCCTATATTTTTTTTTCAGATGTCATGAGTCACGTATGTGATATTAGAAATGATACAGTGGATGCTACCTTTGGGCACAATCAGAATCCTGTATATACTCAGCCACAAATGTGGCTAATCTAAACAGGCTTCAACTTCAACACAAAACAAGGTGTCATTGCTGTCTTCACTTCCAAGGCCAGATAAGCTGTAAAGGCAACGATGATGCTTTGAATATTAGCAGTGTGGGATATCGATCTGGAAAAACTATACATAGGCCTGAGTGAAAAGGGGATAACCTATGTGTATGAATTTGGGACAGGAAAGGGGGATACAGGAAATCACAGTCTGATACTTCATCGGTTTTTGGAAAATTGATATTAGCCAGGATGAGAAATTTTTTGCTTTTGCCAGTTCAAAGGGGCAGAGTGATGTTATGATACTAGAAAGTTAAGTGAAGCAGGTTTGAGAAAAAGAAAGAAGTGCAAGATCAGACTTAAGTAATCATCAGATACATTCAGTCCATCAGGGAACTACTTCATTACAGGTACAGTAAAATTTGTTGAAGTATTTGATGTGTCTGATCATAGTGATAAGACAGAAGTTTTCTGTTCATGCCCGGACATCGTGATGGAAAAAATAAAGCACTATATTAACTCACCTTGGCATCCATCTCAAAGCAGCTTGTCTTTTCTGCTGATGATATGGGTACTTACAGGCTTGGCGTTTAAGTTGACCCTTACATGATTTTTTAGAAAGTTTTTTCGGGAAAACTTTTTTTTATAAAAACCAATAATGTAGCTTTAACATTATATGTCGACAGCTTCTAGAAATATATCTGAAAGCTTCCATAGGCGTTTGTTCATTTCTTCACATTTTTTCTATAAGAAACCAGTGGTACTGGTATAGTACTTTTTTTTTTATGTCTGTTATTTATTTAGTATTAGTTGATTTAAGGAAAAAAAATGAGTTATAATTTTGCTGACTTAAAGGTTTCAACCAATCCATGAAAAGAGCAGTCCTCTTGTCAACTCAGTTCCACTTTTTTATGGTCATCCCCCATTTTAAAACTGTGTTATTTTTACATATGCGTGCAGGCCTTGAGCCCTATCCTCTTTCACATCAGTTCGACCCCTACCCGGTAACAGAATGATAAGAGAGGGTGTACTGTTTCATATCATCAATAAGGTCAGGTGACTTGACCTCACATTTTCTGATGATAATAAAATGCAACAATGAATTGTTCTTTGCAAATAATGCCACTGTAATCCTTAGGGGGGAGATTCTTGAGTCTAGTTTGAAAAAAATGTTATCTGGGAAATTTTTAAAAATTAGAGATTCAAATCATGATTAAATCGCACATACTTTTGTTGGGCATATGAAGAGAAACACATACAGAAAAAATGTATTTGATTCCCTTTAATTTTTTAAAAATTTACACTCAAATAATTGATAGAGGCCAGTGTGAATTTATTAAAGGTAAACCTGTCACACAAGTAATGAGGGAGTAATGTGTTTCAGCAAAGAGATGAATACCAAATTTACGAATTAAAATAGGAGAGAAAAGGAAAAAGATCTGATAATGATGTGGTTATAATAGTACAAAATTATATATATATTTATATTAATAAATAAATATTTTATATAGAGATATATAGAATATAGAAATTAAGATATATATATTATAATAATATAATATATATAATGTAATTATATATAAATATATAATATATATATATATAAAATATATAAATAATAATATTATATATATATATTATAAAATGTTATAAATAAAAATAAAAATATATATAATATATAATAAAATAAATATATAAAATTTAAAATATTAAAATATATAATATAATATATATATATATATTATATATATAGATATATATTTTAATATATATATATATATTATATAATAATATATATATATATATATACTTGAAGAACACCGGAGGCTCTGGGGCCACACGTTGAAGAAAAAGGGTGTAAGAAGGGTTGGAGAATGCAGGGGAGAAGAGTCAGACCCAAAAGCAGACCTCTCAGCCAGGTGTACCCGCATAAACCTGCGGGGTGTGATATAGTGTACCCTAGGTGAGACAGGACGAGGCCTCCACGAACAACGAATCGACCGGGAGCGCACACGACGTCAGACAAGAGGAGGGCCTTCGTGTCACGTTTACACCGACGGCCCCCATCAAAAACGAAGCCTCCCCCCAAAAAACAAGGAAGAGGGTAGAAAGCAGTGTCCCTTTAAACAAAAAAACCCTTCTCACCGCAACGGGAGCCAGAATAGCCAAGGGTCTCGATGCCTTTTACCGACGGCCTGAGCGTCGTACCGATGCTTATATACCCTCTTGTTCTTTTGGTTTTATTACCCTGAGGGGAAAATTTTAAAAAACGAAAAGGGCCCCTTCGACGTATCCGGGGGTTCCCACACACCCCCCGCCGCGCACACACACACACACACCACACACACACACACACACCACACACACAAACACAAAAACCACACAACCCCACACAACCCACCACACCACCCCACAACAAAAAACGGGGGGATAAAAAAAACAAAAATAAAATTATATATATATTTTTATAATATTATAATTATATATTTTATTATAAATATAATATATATGATAAATGAAATAAAAAAATGAAATGAAATAAACTTTTAAGGAAAGGGGAAAAGTAGAAAAAAAATTAAACTACTCCCTCGTTTCGGTTTATTTTTTTTTATAGAAAGGGGACCCTTCCATAGTAATGAAAATTAGATCAATGATTCCGCTGAAAAAAATCCGTACATCATACCCCACATTTTTTTTCTAACCGTAGCCTTTCCCCGCCCCCCAACCTACCGACTTGAAAGGGGGACGGGCATAAAACGCTATAATAACATGTGATAACCCCTTTTCCCTTTTTAGTTTTAACATCCCGGGGTTTACAACGAAAGGATTTATTGGCTTGGACCTGTCACTAAGGGGCCCAAACATGTTGCCAAAAAAAAAATCCCCAACCCTAGGAAAAGGTTTTGTACAGCTTTTTTTTTCATTTTGGGTTTTTGTTCGCAGGGGGGAAAACTCTTTTTTTAGTAATAACATTGGGATAGAACTTCTTCCCTTTTACGGGGTTTCTGTGCACCACACACCCCCCAAACACACACACCACAAAAAACCCCCCACAAACACACAACCACACACCACCCCCAAAAAACAATAATATTTTAATAATATTTATTATATAATATAATTAAAATTATTAAATATATATTAATATATTATATATAATATATATTAATAATTATATTATTATAACAAAACATATATTTTTTTTAAATATATATAATATATATATTTATTATAATTATATATATAATTTTAATATATATATATTATTAATATATTATTATGAAAAACACGCACTTTTTCCTTGAGTGGGAAAAAATACTTCAAAGGGACAGTTAAAAGGACCTTTGTGACCCGCCCAAAAATTGTTGCTAACTTTAATAAATGGTTCCAGAAATCTTTCAGTCCGGAAACGGCTAACAAACTTGGTTTTGGTTTCTCCGGGCTCGCCCAAAATGGTTAAATTTTTGCATACAAAGAAAATGTAAAGGACAGGGGGATGAAACAGGGGGCAAAAAAGAGGAAGGAAAGAAATAATACTATGCTGTGAATAAATAAATTATAATATTATAAAATAAAATAATATATATAATATATATAATTATAATATATTGTTTGGTTTTTGGTTTTGTGTGTGTGTGTGGGGTGTTGTGTTTGTTGGTGTGTGTGGTGGGGGTGTGTGTGGTGTGGTGTTTTGGGGTGCGGGTGTGTATAGAATATATATAATAAATATATATATATATTAATATTTTTAAAATTATAATATAAAATTATATTTTATATATATAATTGTTTACACACACTTATGTGCCCCCAAAAAACCCCCAATATATATCCACACACACACCACCACACCCCAAAAACCCCACACACACACAAATATATTAACATCCTGGAGTGAGTAAAAAACTGATCCGGTCGGGTCCGAGGGTAGGGACCCACCTCTTGGGCCATTTACCCCCGTTTCCTCTTCGACCCCGGGTGGAACACCTGTCAGGGTCCCTTTTAGGGGGTGAAAAGAAAAAAGGGTAGATGGGGGCTCTTTAGCTTTGGTGGCAACCCCTTAGAGATTGTGTCAGAAGAAAGGAAAAAGGAAACCACCCCCAGATTTTCTCTTATTTACAAAGGAATTCGAAAAGGCCCTCACCCTTGGGGAAAAAGAGCATTTTAAATGAATTAACAAAGAATAGAGGGTCAGGGAGAAAATGGATGCAAAAAAAAAATTTGTCGTAGGACAGAGCATTAAAAAAAAAAAGGGAAAAATTATAATGATTAATTTTTAAAATTATATTTATATAGTATATTATATAATATTATATATATATATATAAATATATATTATTAATAATAATATAATTAATAATATTATATATATATTTTATTAATATATATATATTTTAAATATATATTATAAAATATATATTGTATATAAAAATTATATATTAAAATAATAATATATAAAATATTATATATATAATATATATATTTTAAGAGAAACCAAAAGTAAAGTACCAATAGTCTCTCTCTCCTCCTTCTCTCTCTCTCTCTCTCCTTCTCTCCTCCTCTCTCCTCTTCTCTCTTCTCTCTCTCTTCCTCTCTCTCTCTCTCCTCTTCTCTTAATATATAATATATATAAAATTTAAATATTATATAATATTTGTGGTGTGGTGTGTTGGTGTGTGTGGTTTTTCTTTTTATGAACTTAAAAAAAAAAAATTTTTTTTTTTTTTTTTTTATTTTTTTAAATTTTTTATTTTTTCCCCTTTGGGTAAAAAATAAAAAATTATATATATTATATTTTAAAAAAGTATAAATAAAATTAATTATTTAAAAATTTTTTTAAAAAAAATTTTATAAAATATATAATTTAAAAAAAAAAAATAATTAATATTTTTTTTTAAAAAAAAAAAAAAAAAAAAAAAAAAAAAAGGGGGGGGGGGGGGGGGGGGGAAAAAAAAAAAAAAAAAAAAGAAAAAAAAGGGGGGGGGGGGGGGGGGGGGGGGGGAAAGGGGGGAAAAAAGAAAGAAAATAATAGATAATATTGATAATAGAATTTTTTATATAGTGATATTATAAAAAATAAAAATCAAAAAAAAAAAAAAAAAAAAAAAAAAAAAAAAAAAAAAAAAAAACATATATATATTATATTAATATAAAAATTAATATATAATTAATATTATATTTGTTTTTTTTTTTTTTTGTTTTTTTTTGGGGGGGGGGGGGGGGGGGTTTTGGGGGAAGGAGGAAAAAAAAAATAAAAAAAAAAATAAAAGATAAAAATTTCCCCCCCCCCCCCCCCCCCCCCCCCCCCCCCCCCTTTTTTATTTTTTTTTTTTCCCCCTTCTCTTTTTTTTTTTTTAATTAAAAAATTTAATTATAAAATAAATAAAAAAAAAAAAAAAAAAAAAAAAAAAACAAAAAAAAAAAAATAAATTATTTTTAAAAAAATTTAATTAAA
>NW_023649160.1:2500-33327 GCF_015228065.2 Penaeus monodon | reverse complement strand
CATTATGGGAAAACAGGAAGTTGTTATATGAAGCTAAAGGAAAGGGGAATTTTGACCAAACCCGATACTTCCTTGCTGAAGCAGTAACAAAAATCCCCCAGGAAATAATGTGTCAACAGTTGCAGCCAAGGATAGGAAACGGGAACTTAAAAAAAGGGTTAAAGAAAAAATTTTAAAGTTTTTTTTTGCCCAATTGGTTGATAAAAATGCTGCATCACCAGCTAAAATCAAAAGGGATGATACGAACCAGCCCGGGAGCGCACCTTCCGCCCGGGGCTACTCCTGTGAGGACTTGTCTGGCTCGCGTCGGTTTCTCGTGAGAAAAGCAGTCGCAATCTTCAGTCGTTCCCTCACCAGGAGGTCGGACTGGAGGTTTCTGTCCCCAAAAACCCCCCCCAGAGGGCCCCCGGGAAGCGGGGGAGAGGAGGCGCTCCCCCCCAAAAAAAAAGAAAAAACTGGTGGCAAGGCACTTCCCCCCCATAAACAATTTCGCGGACCATTATAAAAGGGAAAAACTGTCGAAGCTTAGATTAAAGTAAATGCCCTTAAATTTTTGCCTGTCCTTGCTCCCGATTTTATAGTTCCCAAAAAAACGCATTAACACCTCGTTCCGAGTCGTTTCGCTAAAAACCAATTTTTTCGGAAGGTCGTGAGGGTAGGGGGGGAGGGGGGAGTCGCCATGTACATCCCCAAAGCCCCCTTTTTTACAGAAGGACTATTGTTTCTATTTGGGTTTTGTCGCGCAAAGTAAAAATTAATGGCACGTAGGGCTATATGTTCCTTTATTTCCCCTGATCGGTGCCTATGATGAGCTTTGTTTCAGGAACTCTGCCACAAAAAAAGAATTTTTTAGCGATTTTAAGCTCCATACTTAGGGGGTTCCTGCGGTGGAGGGTAGGTGAGCAAGAGTTAATTTGTTAATAGTCGATTAGTCCTCTAAATAGGGTTACCGCGCGGGTGGACGATAAACGGTAATTTGAGCTTTTTTGACTTATCACGGGCTCTTCATAAATAGAGCCAAGTGCCTTGGCACAAAATTGCGACTCGGGGGAAGCGATATTTTCCCCATTTTTTAAATATTAGGCCAAAGTGAGAACCCCTTCGCGCCTAAAATTTAATAAAACGGCAGACGGGGTCGCCTTCACAAGGACTAAAGCTCGAATTGTTGGGAGAAACCTTTAATGAAAGTAAAAATTTCAAAATTCGATTTAGAACGCATTGCATCCATTCCAAAAAACTTCGACAGATAGCGTTAACATAGAGTTCCTTTGGTGGACACCAATTCCCGCGGGGCGCGTGCCGACGCAAAAAGGCCACGGGTTTTCAAAAAAAAACATCACAATGAGACTTTTGCATTTACAAAAAAAGAGCTGGGGCCGTGAAAATAGACAAGCAAAAAGAGACCCCTGGCGGAGTTTGTCTTAAAAATAAAGCAAACAAAAAATCGGGGTTTTGGCCCATATAAAAAAAACATAAAAAAAAAACATCTTAAAATTAAATAACCAAAAGGGAAATTTTCGTTCCCTAGAGACATTGCTAGCACTCGCCAGGCAGTTCTCTAACAAGCACTCGCAATTCCCACCCCCCCTTCCTGCCAAAAGGGAAGGCGAGCGAAACCCATTCACTTTCCCACAGGAGATACTTTTTTTAAAAAAAGATTTAACAAGGAGAGCTTGTCCGAGCCCTAAACCCGTAGGGAAACCCCGGGCCCCCCCGAGGGTTTTCATATGAGATGATGAAGCTCTTAATCATGATGACATGATTAAGTCTAGAAGTGTACAATAAAATTTGGAAAAGCCCCATTTTTCCAAACTCATGGCATTTTGCCCACATCTTTCCCATATTGAAAAGGGGTAACCCCAGATTTTGCCATCCCCTACCCCCCTTGCGTTGAAAGTCTAGCAGGCATGAACAAATTTTTTAACAGTGGCTATTGCATTTTTTAAATTCCAGTAATTTACTAGTTGACAGCATGCGGCTTCCGCAAACCCAAACTTTAGCTAGTAAAGGGGACATTTCATTTCAAGAGGCCATTGCCAAAAAAGATTTTGATTTCAGTATTTTAGAATAGAAAAAGCCTACGAATGACATGGCGATATGGCCTACTCAGAAAACTTTTTGCTTTTGGATACAAACTTGCCTTTTTATAAAATTCTTTTCTGACAAATTTTCTGTCAAATTTTTTTCCGACAATGTCCTTTTGGGAAATTTTTGTCGGCAAAGGGGGGTCCCAAAGGAAGTGTCTTGAAACATTATTTTTGTATGTCAGACATTTTACCACTCCCCCTCGGAATCTTAAATATCACGTACGTGATGATTGTGCTTTTGGCACCCCAGCATATGCAGAATTCCAGCAAATGTTTTAAATTTGGGGCCTGGATATGATTCAAATGGGGCCTCCAGGGGGGTTTTAATTTTTCCATTGAAAGAGTTTTGGGTAATTTTTTTCACGTAGGAAAACCCAAACATCAGGCTAACTCTAGACAACCACCCAATACCTTTTAAAAATTCTGCAAATTTTTGGGTATTTTTTGATAAGACTAAATTGGGAAAAGACCCTTTGGTCGTTAAAGAATAATTCAAAAAGCACTAATTTATTAAATCATTCTGGTAAAAAGGGGGAGTGATAACGTCTTTGCAATGGTATAAAAAAGCCCTGATTGGGTTTAAAGTAGTTATGGGTCAATGGTAGGGTTCGGCATCGAGAACAATTTTGAAGGTTTTGGATGCGGGGCAGAATCCCGTTTGCGTGTGGTCTTGGAGCCTGAAGTCACTCGGACGGGGTCTTGAGGGGGGAGTCGGGAGTACCTCCCCTCCGACTAGACGCGGCCTTAGCCTTGAGTTTCCGAAAGGGGCTGAGCCCGAGCCACCCAAATGGAAAAGTGCTTGGGCCCTTTTGCCACGAACCCACGACCTCGTCGAGAAAGCGGTATAGATCTCTCTCCCATCGATACCCGGGTTTCAAAAATTACGCCATGGGAAACCCCCAAATTTTTTCCCATCGGAAGTTTGGGTTCCATCAGCTAAGGCCAGGGCGCCGGAGGTGGAGGTACGCCGAGGTTCGAGAACCTTTATTAAAATCTCCCTTTTTTTCAAAAATTACCGGGGCCCCAAGACAGAAGAGTTTGGGTGCGGGTGTAGGTCGACTGAATGGAACAAAATTTTCGATGAAAAAACATACATCGATTTTTCTTGCTAAACTTTTTCCCATTGTTTAAAGCATTGTTTTTGCCTATGCGACCCACGATAGAATAGAAATTTTTTTCGTTTCCCCTTAAAGTTCACTTAAAGCCTTTAAAAATCATTAGAAACACCAAAAAGAACTCTGGGTAATAATTTCGAAGTCATGGTCCCCAAAAATATAAAGCTAATAGGGGTACCGGGCCCACTCGGTACCCATGGCAATGAAGGCTGAAAAATTTTAGCCGGGTCAACGGATCTGGCCTTAGCATAGTCCGTACAGATCTCGGGTGTTTTGTCTCTTAAAAAAAAAAATACATCTCCTGGGAAAAAGGGGGGCCCAACCTCCCCCCAAAAAAAAAAAAACCAAATGAACGTGGGAAACAGCCCACAGAAAAAAAGAAGGGGGGGGTGGTGTTGGCCGCTAGTTTCCCCACAAATCCCCCCTCACCCCCAAATTAGAAAAAATTTCCTACGGCCCCCCAATTCCAACCCTCACATTCAAACTTAAATAAAAACCCAAAACATCAAACAAGAACCAAAATTTTTTTTTTTCAGAAAAAAAAAGATTTAAAAATACAAATTTTACAATGATAAAAATAATAAAGTAATCATTTTTTAAAAAGGGAGACAAAACTTTATGACCTTATCTAGTTTGACAAATAAATAGGATCCGGGGGTTAAAAACCCTTTGGCCACCCCCGGGGTTGATACCAAAAAAATCCAACAAAAAAAAAAAAAAAAAAAAGAAGACTGCCCCCCCTCGGTTTAGCTTTGGACCCCCCCTTTTTTAAGCATAACAAAAAATCCAAAGCTTGGGGCCAAGAGTTACCGGCCCGGGGCCTCTGTCTCGCTGGGCTTTGTTCTGAGTTTTTTAAGTAATTAAATTTAAAGAAAATTTCCTGATTACAACTTTTGTCTTTGCCGCACCTTCAGTGCTTTGTTTTGAGGTGACACGGTACGTAGGGTGTCAGCCCCCCCACCTCAGCCCGCACTCTTTCTCCCCAGGGAGCCCTTCGGGCATTGCCCCTTTGGGTAGGGGGGCCCCATAGTCTGGGGGTTTTTTGGGGCACTTTTTTTTCCCAAAAAATTTTCCTTTTCATGTGATTTCCCCTGAGCTACCGGATCCCTTTGGGGGGGCCCCCATTCGCCTGGGGGGGGGGCACCGACTTACCGCCCTTGCCTAAAATTTCGGGGGTAAGGGGGCCCTCCCATAACCGACCCTCCTGTGGTATGGAGAACGAAACCCGGGGCTTCCAGGGGGGGTAGAGGACGAAATAAACTCTCTCTTAGCTATTCTTTGGGTTGATACCAAAATTTAAAGGGTTTTTTAAAACCCCTTCAGGAAACGAGGCAAAGGGGTGCCTGGCCCGATCCCCAAGGGAGATCCCCCCGGCTACCCTTCTCCTCCTCAAGGAGGGGGGGCGACCATGACCCCTAAAAAATCGACCTAAAAAAGGGAACCCCCCACTCGACAAACGAGAAGCCCCTTTAAAAATCCCCCCGAGAATGCAGGTTTTGCGTTTAAAAATGCGTGAATGAAAATCAACGTTTTTGAAGGCCCCCCTTTTATCATCAAAAAGGTCCTGATGTCAGTGGACGGCGATTTTTGATTTTGCCCCAAAAAAAAATTGCGAGATGGAACCCTCCTTGAAAAAGTAAAATTCAACCCCCAGATTAAGGTCTTAATGACGCAATTCATATTGAGAAAAAGTAATATCCATTGGCCCCCAAACCGAAGGGAGTAATCTTTACGGGGATTTGAGGACAGGAAAAAGGGTTTTTTTTTTGGAATGAAGGACCAAGCGTAGGGGACTTTTGATGCCCAAGAAGGAGGGAATGTCGAAAAAAAACGGATGTGTTTTTGCCCTTTGCTTAAAAAATTCCGATATTCAAGTGGTTAAAAAGTTTTTCAAGTGACCTTAATAAAAAACCAATGTTGAAAGATCCCAAAAAATTGGAACACCTCTTTAAATGAGAAAAGACCAGTAAATTTTTGCGTAAAGTGCTGAAGCCCATGAAAATCTGAAATACCAGATTTCCAATTGCTAATTGGAGGTCCCCCCCCCCTTTCTCGGATTGTGAGGAGCTTGAAGAAAAACCGAAATTAGCATTAGAGAAACATGAAGTTTTACTGAGCAAGGGGAAAGTGGAATTTTTGACACAAACCCATATTTCCTAGCTCAGTAAACAAAAACACCCGTGAAAATTTTTTCATCAACAGTTTGCACTAAGGAAAAGAAATTGCTAAATTAAAAACGGAAGAATTAAATATTAAAGAATTGAAAATTTTAAAAGCTGTCAACCCAGCAAACACATAAGGGGATGTCCCAATCACACCCGGACGCCCCTCCCGTCGGGACTCCTGTAGGCTTCGTTGGTGGTCTTTTCTCGGAAGAAAAACCCAAACGGCGTCCCCCTTTCCAGGAGGGCAGGCATGGGGGTTTCGTCCCCCAAAACCCAAGGGGGGCCCCCGGGAAGCGGGGGAGGAGGCCTCCCTCCCAAAAAAGAAAAAAAAACGGGGGACAAGGGGCACTTCCCCAAAACCCAAAAAAAACTAATCTTCCTCGCCATTATACAATGGAACTGTCAAAGTCTTAGATCAAAAGAAAAACCCTTTAAAATTATTACCTCGCCCTATGCCCCCGATTTTATTTTTCCCAAAAAACGCATTAACACCCTCGTTCTACGAGGTCGTTGCTGAGGAATACCTTTATTCGGAAGGATGTGGGGGTAGGGTGGAGGGGAGCGCCATTTACACCCCCAAAAGCCCCCCTTTTTACAGAATGACTATTGTTTTCTATTTGGAGTTTTTCGCTGAAGTAAAATTAAGGCACTAGGCTATATTTTTATTTTAGTCCCCGAGCAGGATAGCATGATGAGCTCTTGCTCTCGGAAGTCGCCACAAAATAAAGTAATTTTAGCGATTTTAATGCTCAAAAACGTTTGGGGTTCCCTGCGGGTATGGTAAGGTGAGCAAGTAGTTAAGTTGCTTAATGAGTCTGATCTAGCCCCTTCTAAATGATGTAGTCCGAGGGGGGGACGATATACCGGTAATTTGAGCTTATTGACTTATCATGGTCTTTCATCAATGCAGCCAAGTCCTGGGGCACCCTTTGACGATCTTTGGGGGAAGCGATCATTTCCTTTTTGTTTAAAATTTTCATGCACACAGTGAGAAGCCTTCAGCGCTAAATTTAACGTAAAAGAGCAGAGGTCGCCTTCACAAGGAGCGCAAGCTAAAACTTGTTGGAGAAACCTTTGTGATAAAGTAAACAATATCAAAATTCGATTTAAACAGCATGCAAAAAACCATTCCTAAAACTTGACAGATAGCGTTAAGCATAGTTTTCCAGGGTGGCACCGATTGCCCGGGCCTGTGCCGACGCAAAGGCTAAAGGCTTTAAAAAAAACTCACAAAGAGAACTTTGCAATTACAAACTAGCAAATAGGGCTCGTAGTAATAGACAAGCAAAAAGAATCCTGGGGGAAGTTTTGCTCTACAATAAAAGCCCCCAAAATACGAGGTTTGGCCCCTTTAAAAAAAATCAAAAAAAAAACTCTTAAAATAAAAATCTTTAAGGGGGAAAACAATTTGACACAAGACTTGCAATGACTGCCGGGCATTCTTAAAAAGCAGCCCCAAAAATTTACCATCCCCTTCCTGACCCCCAGGAAGGGCGACTGCAACCATTCACTTTGCCACGGGAGTGACTTTGATTAAATAAAGACTTAAAAGGGATGAGTTTGCCCGAGCCCTGAAGCCGTAGGGGAAAATCCCCGGGCCCCGAGAGTTTGATATGAGATGAAAAGCATTTTTCAGATGACATGTTTAAAGTTGCAGAAGTTACAATGAAATTTGGAAAACCCCCACACTTTTCCAAACCAGGTTTTTCCCCCACATCTTCCCATATTAAAAGGGGGGGGTAATCCCAGACTTGACCCTACCGCCCAATTGCGGACAAGTTGTTAGCAAGGCATGGAACAAATTTGTTAACAGTAGGTAGGATTTTTAAATTCCAGTAATTTACTAGTTGACGAGCATGCGGTTTCCCGAAAGGGGACCCCAAAAACTCTCGATCGCTGTAAAGCTGGCAGTCAATTCAAGAGGCCTTTGAAAAAAAAAAATTTTTTTGATTTCAGTATTTTTAGATATAAAAAGCCTACCATGACTGGCATATGGCCTCTCAGAAAACTTTATGTTTTTGGATTACGTGGAAACTTCCCTTGTTTATTAAAAATTTCTTTTTGACAAAACTTTTGCGCAAATTTTTTTCCCGACAATTCATTTTTTGGGACTTTTTTGCCAGGCAAACGGGGTCCCACAAGGAAGTGTCTTTTCCCCAAACATTATTTCTATTATGATCAATGACATCTTACCAGCTCCTCCTCGGAATTTTAAAAAACTCACTGTACCTGATGATTGTGCTTTTATGGCACCCAGCAATAATGCAAAATTTCTCAGCAAATCGATCCAATTGGCACGGGATATGATTCAAACGGGGGCCCTCCATTTGGGTTTTTTAAGTTTTCCATTAAAAGAGTTTTGGGGAAATTTTTTTTCCGTAGGAAAAAGCCAAACATCAGGCAACCTAGACAACCACCCAATACCATTAAAAAATTCTGTAAATTTTTGGGCTATTTTTTGATGTAGACAAAAAGGAAAGAACATTGGTCAGTTAAAGAATAAATTCAAAGGAGCACAAAAATTTTTAAAAGGCTTTTTGTAAAAAATGGGGAGCTGATAGACAGTTTTTTGCTAAGTTTTAAAAAACCCCTGTTAGGTCTAAAGTGATTATGGGTCAATGTTATGGTTGGGCATCGAGAAAAGTTTGAAAGGTTGGATGCTGTGCAGAATGCCTGTTTGGGGTTGTGTTTTGGAGCCTAAGTGCACTCGTTCGAGCGTTTTGAGGGGGAGTCGGAGTCCTCCCCTGACTCGACGCGGCCATTTGTTTGAGCTATGCCGCAAAGGGTGGCTCGGCCCGAGCCACCCTAATGGCAATAGGGGCTTGGGCCCCTTTGCCACGAGACTCCACGACCCGCGAAAAAGGGGTATAGATCTTTTAAACCATGACCCCCTGGTTAAATCAAAATGCGCCGGGGAAAACCCCAAATTTTTTTCATCAGGAGTGGCTTCCATCAGCTAAGGCCTGGCGCCGGAGGGAGGTCGCCAGAGGTTCAGAGAGACCCTTTTTAAAAATCTCCCTTTTTTCATTTATATCCCGACGGTCCAAGACAGAGGGGGTGTTGGGGGGCGGGGTAGGGGTTCGACGAAGGGAATAAATTTCAGACTCCCAAATCATACACGATTTTTTGCTGAACTTTTTTCCCATTGATAAAGCCTTGATTTTGCACTATCGACGACCCAAAAAGATATTTTTTTTCGTTTCCTTAAGTTCATTTTAAACCCATTAAATCTTAAAAAACCACCAAAAAGGAATCGGGGTAAACAGTAAGCTACGGGGCCCAAAAATCAATCAAGCTAATTTGGGGTACCGGGCCATCTGGTATCCGGAATGACAGGCGAAAATTACCCGGGTAAAAGGGGAATCTGGACCTGCATATCCGACAGTCTCGGGGTTTTTTGTGTTCTTATAAAAGAAAAAAAATCCCTGTGGCAAATGATGGACCACCCCCAACTACAAAAAAAAATAAAAAAAATAGAACGTGGCACACCCAAAAAAGAGAAGGGGGGAGGTGGTTTTGGGCCCGCCTTTTGGGAAAACGACAAGATTACCCCCAATCCCTCCATAGAAAAAAATCCCCCACAATGCCAAAGCCCCAAAACCCCCCTAACCCATATAACCCCCAAAAATTTAAAAAACAAGGAAAAATTTAAAAAATTATTAAAAAAAAAATTTAAAATTTAAAATTTTTTCAATGAAAAAAATAATAATAAGAAATCACTTTTTAAGGGGAAAAACTTATGTTTTTAGATTGAAGAATAAAAAGGACCCTTTGGCTTAAAACCGGCCCAATGCCGGGGTTGTAGCCAAGAAATCCAAAAAAAAAAAAAAAAAACCCCCCCCAAAAAAAACGGTTTAAAATCTTTTGGAGAACCCTTACCAAAAACGCAGAACCAAAATAAAAGCTTGGCCACAAGATTTTACCCTGGACCCGGGGGGCTCTGTTGCTGGCTTTGTTCGGGTTTTTTTAAGGAAATAAATAAAGAAAAAACCCTTAAAATTACAAAACATTATTGTGCTTTGCCAGCCCCTTCAGTGTTTGTTTTGCGGGTGACACAGGCTACAGTAGGGTAGTCGCCCCCACCTCAGACCCGCAGCTCTTTCTAACCGGTAGCCCTTTGGGCTTGCCCCCGGTAGGGGGGGCCAGTATTGGGGGGCCCCCTTTTGGGCGCATTTTTTTTCATTTTATTTTTCCTTTTTATGTGACTTCCGACCTCCGGGAGCCCCTGTGCCCCCCGTATTCGTTGGGGGGGGGGGCACCCTTACCGCCCTTCGCCTAGGCAATTTCGGGGGTAGGGGGTGTCCCCACATAACTCACCCCTCCTGTGGACTGGGAACGCAACCGGGCTTCCACGGGGGGGTAGGGACAATCTGATTTACTCTTTTTAGAAATTGCTGTTGGGTTATACCAAAAGTTTAAGAGTTTTCCCTTAGGAAAAATTTGGGAAAAAGGGGCGGCCCCTGGTCCGATCCCCGGATGAATGAACCCCGGTCCCCTTCTCTCCTCAAGGAGGGGGCGACCCTGAACCCCTGAAAAATTCCCCCTGACAAGGAAACCCCCACAAGAAAACTAGAAGACCACTTTTCAAAACCCCCACCGAAATGAAAGGTTCGGATGTAAAATGCGGAATGAAAATCAATCGTTTTTGAACTGGGAACCCCCCTTTTTCATAAAAAGGTCCTTGATGGTCAAGGGACGCGATTTTGTTTTTTCAAAAATTTCGAATGGAAGCCTCTTGTTAAAGAAAAAACTCCCAGATTAAGGATTTACTAAGCTGCGCAAATTCATGATCTTTCGGTTAAAAATAAAATATTTCCCATTGGCCAAATACCTGTAAGGGGGTAATCTTTACAGGGGTTTTTAGGACATGGAAGAAAAATGAAATTTTTGGACATGAAGGACCAAACGTAGGGACGTTCATTGTATGACCAAAAACGGGGAAATGCAAAAGAAAAAAGGCTGTGTTTTTTTTACCTTTTCCTTAAACAAAATCCCGGGGTATTCAACGTCGGTTTTGAACGTTCAAAATAGACCTTATTTCCAAAACCAACATTTTAAAGATGCCCAAAAAATTTGGCACACCCCTTAAGAGATTTATAAAGATTTAAATAAATTTTTTTGCCGAAATGTGGGTGAAACCCATGACACCATCCCTTTTATAGCCAAAATTTCCAAAAGTGCTAGTGGAGGTCCCCTCATCAGGATTGCTGAGTGAACTCCGGAAAAAGGGGGCGAGAATTGCATTATGAGGAAGCATGAAATTTTTATTTTCTGAAGTAAGGGAAAAATGGAAAGTTTTACACACAAACCGAACTTCCTATGCTGAAAAAGTAACTAAAGTCACCCCCGGGAAGTAAAGTCAGTCAACAGCTTTCACCAAGGATAAGGAAATTTTGAACTAAAAAAAACGGGTTAAGAAATTTAAATTTAAAGTTATCATTTTACCAAATTGGTGATCAAATGCTGCCCTCAACCCAGTCAAAAAATCATAAGGGGATGTACGAAACACAGTCGGAGCGCCCTTCCCCCTCCGGCCTCCCTTTAGGGCTTCGTCTGGGTCCGACGGTTTTTCGTGGAGAACAGATCGCAATCTGTCAGTCGTCTCCCCCCCAAGTGCAGGACATGGAGGTTTTGTCTCCAAAAACCTCCCGAGAGAGGTCCCCCGGGGGCGGGGAGAGGGGGGTCTCCCCCCAAAAAAAAAAAAAACTGGGGACAAGGCCTTTCCAAAAACCCCCTAAACGTAAAACTTGCGTCGACCATTATAAAGGAACGTCGAAAAAAATCTTTGACTAAAGTAAAAGACCCTTAAAAATTTGCCTCCCATGTCCCCCATATTAAGTTCTCCAAAAACGCATTAAACACCCTCGTTTTGCGAGGTCGTTTCGCTGGGAACTACCTTTTTGTCGGAAGATCTGAGGGGAGGGGTGGAGGCGGATCGCCATTACATCCACCAAACCCCCCTTTTTCAGAAGTGAATGATTCTACTTTTGGGGTTTGTCGCATGCAAAGTAAAAAATTAAAAGGGAAAGTATTGGTATATGTTCACTTTTTTTCCCCGAGCAGGATAGCCTATGATAGTCTTTGCTCTTCAGGGAAGTCTGCCCCAAAATAAATAATTTTAGCCGTTTTAATGCTCATCTACGTTATGGGGGTTTCCCCGCGGGTGGGGGGGAGGGGAGAAGTAGTTAAGTTGCTTAATGAGTCTGATTATCCTTCTGAATGTGGTAGTCCGACGGGGTGGACGATAAAACCCGGGAATTTGAGCTTTTTTGATTTTCACTGGTCTCTCATCAAACACCAAGTGCCTGTGGCACACCTTGACGACTCGTTGGGAAGCGTTCTTCCCATTTTTATTTAAAAATTCATGCGAACGTGGAACGCCTTCAGGCCAAAAATTTTAAAGTAAAACGACAGAGGGTCGCCTTTACAAGGACTCAAGCTCAATTTTTTTGGGAAACTTGATGATAAAGAAACAATATCAGAATTGATTATAGAAGCGCTTTCTATCCTTCCCAAACTTCGACAGAAGCGTTAAGCAAGAGTTTCCCGGTGGGGAAACCCGTTGGCAGGGGGCCGTCCGACCAATAAGGGCCCACAGGTTTTCAAAATAAATCACAAAAAGAGAACTTTTGCAATAAAAATAGCAAAGCTAGGGCTCGTAGATAATAAAACAACAAAAGAGATCCTGCGGACTTTGTTCTACCTAAAAGCAAAACAAAAATGGGGGTTTGGTCCCCATCAAAAAAAACAAAAAGAAAAAAAACATCTTTTAAAATAAAACTCATGAGGGATAAATTTGATTTACCAGAGACATTGCTAAAGCATCGCCAGGCAGTTTTTTCTACAAGCAGCTCGCTAATTACCATCCCAACCTTCTGACCCAAGGAAGAGGCGGAGCGCAACCCAATTCACTTTGCCACAGGAATGACTTTGATTACAATAAGTCTAAAAATGGTAGCTTGTCCGGCCCTAGAAACCCGTAGAGGAAATCCCCCGGCCCCCATAGATTCGATATGGAAAGATAAGATCTTAATCATGAGACATGATTAAATTGCTAAAGTGTAAATGAAATTTTTAAAAACCCCCCCCTTTTCCCAAATCATGGCACTTTTTCCCACATCATTCCCCTATTGAAAGGGGGGGGTAATCCCGACTCCATCCCTACCCCCCAATGCGTGACAATTGCTTTTGCAAAGGAGGAAAAATTGTTAACAGTAGGCTTGATTTTTTAAATTCCAGTAATTTATAGTTTAGAGCGTGCGGCTTCCGCAAGGGGGCGCCAAAAACTCGATCAGCTGTAAAAGCTGGACAGCATATTAAAGGGGCCTTGCCAAAAAAGATTTTTGATTTTAGTATTTTTAGATATAAAAAAGCCCGACATGACAGGCGATATGGCCTTCCCGAAAAATTTTTGCTTTTGGATTACGTGAACTTTCCTTTTTTATTTAAAATTTTTTTTTGGGCTTTGGGCAAATTATTTTCGACAATTCACTTTTTCGGAATTTTGTCCAGGCAAACGGGGCCCCCAAGGAAGGTTTGTACCAAAATTTTTTAGTATGATCAATGACATTTTTCGTCCTCCCGGAACTTAAAAACTACGTACGCTGATGATTTTTGATTATGGATTCCAGCAATATGCAGGGAAATTCCGGAAATCGATCCCAAATTGGGATGGTATGATTTTATAAGGGGCCTCCAGTGGGGTTTTTTTGTTTTCCCTTTGAAAGGTATTGGGGTAATTTTTCCGGGAGAAAGCCCAAAAATCAGGGTAACTCTAGACAACCACCCCAAACCTATTCAAAAAACGCAAAATTTTTGGGGTTTTTGATAGTAGACTCAATTTGGGAAAAACCCCATTGGTCAGTTAAAGAAAAATGTCAAAAAGCACAATTTATTAAAGTGCATTTTGGGAAAAAATGGGAGCTGTAGACAGTCTTTGCTAAAGGTATATAAAGCCCTGATTTGGTCCAAAGTAATTATGGCAATCGTGTATGGTTCGGCATCGAAACAAGTTTTAAAGGTTTGGGTGCTGTGCAGAAGCCTGTTTGCTGTGTGGGCTTGGGGCCCCAATGCACCGGATCGAGCTCTTTGGGGGGAGTCAGGAGTACCTTCCCCCCACTCAGACGCGGCCCCTTGCCTTTAGCTATCCCAAAGGGGTCGAGCCCCAGCCACCCTAATGGCAATAGGGCATTAGGCCCTTTGCCACGAGACCCCCCGCCTCGTCGAGAAACGGTAAGACTCTCTACCTGTACCCGGGCAGTCAAAAAAAAAAAAGCGCCCTGGGAAACCCCCCAATTTTCATCATGGAAGCCTGGCTTCCATCACCAAGGCCAGGCGCCGGAGGTGGGGTACGCCAGGGTTAGAGAGATCCTTTTTAAACATCTTTTTTTTTCATTTTTATACCCACGGCTCAAGACAATGAGGTGTGGGTGGGGTGTATGGTCACTGAAAGTAATAAAATTCAAATGCCGAATATACTCGATTTTTTTTGCGAACTTTTTTCCATTGAAAAGCATTTATTTTGCCTTCGACGACCCACGATAGAATATAATTTTTTCAGATTCTTTAAATTTTATTAAAACCATTAAAAACCTTAGAAACCACCAAAAATGAACTTCTGGGGAATATCATTCGAAGCTACAGGTGCCAATAAATCAATCAAAACTAATATGGGTCCCCGGGCCCCTTGGACCTGGCAATAGCAGGGTGAAAATTTGCCGGGTCAATGGTGATCTGGGCCTTAGTAGTCCCCTACAGATTCAGGTTTTGTGTTCTTTAAAAAGCAAAAAATACATCCCCTGTGGCAAAGTGAGTGGACCAGCCCCCAACTCAAACAAAAAAAAAACCACAATAGAACGTGGGGACACCCAAACAAGAAAAGAAGAAGGGAGGAGGTGGTGTTGGCCCGCTTAGGGTCAACCCCAACAAGATTGACACACCTCACTCCCTAATGAAAAGAATTCCCTCCCACGTGCCCCAAGCAACAAAAACTTCCAAATCAAACATTTAACTAATTCCAAAATTTCAAACCAAAGAAACCACTTAAAATTATTCAAATAAAAAATAAAATTTTACATATCAAATTTTTATCAAATGATGAAAAAATATCAGTAAAGAATCACTTTTCTAAGGGAGACAAAACTTTATGACCTTATCTAGATTGACAGAATAAATAGGATCCATTGGCTTAATAACCTTGGCCACATGCCGCTGGTTGATAGCCAAGAAATCCAAAAAAAAAAAAAAAAAAAAAAAAAAAAAAGATGTTTCCTTCATCGTTTTTCGCTTTGCGAGCAAACACCTTGGGTTAACGCAGAACAAAAACCCAAAAAGTCTTGGCCACAAGAGTTACCCTGGAGCCCGGGGCCTCTCGTCCCCTTTGACTTTGTGTTCTGAGTTTCTAACGTAAATAAATTTAAAGTAAATCCTGTAATTACAGAACTTTTTGTGCTTTCCCCAGCACCTTCTGTGCTCTTGTTTTTGCTGGTGACACGAGACTACAGTAGGCGTTGTCAGCACCCCACCTCAGACCCGCAGCTCTCTTCTACACCCAGGGTAGCCCTTGCGGGCATTGACTCCTGGGGAGGCTCAGTAGTCTGGGGCGTCCTTTGGGCGCACTTTTTCTCCTTCTAAATTTTCCTCTATCATGTGACTTCCCTGACCCTACCGGAGTCCCCTTTGTGGCCCCCGTATTCGCCTGGGGGGTGGGCACCGATTTACCGTCCTTCGCACTAGGCAAGTTCGGCGGTAAGGGAGTGTCCTCCACATAACTCGATCCTCTCTGTGGACTGGAGAACGCAACCAGGTTTCCCACTGGGGGGTAAAAGGACGAAATACTGATTTACTCCTCTCTTAGCTATTGCTGTTAGGTTGATACCAAAGTTAGAGTTTTTAATCCCTTCAGGAGAACGATTTTGAGAAGGGGTCGGACCTGGTCCGATGCCCAGGATGGATTTATACCCCGGCTACCCCCTTCTCCTCCTCAAGGAGGGGGGGCGACTCATGACCCCTCCTTACAAACTCGACCTGAACAACGGAACCCCCACTAACGACAGAAAGAGAAGCCAAATTTTCAAAATCCCCACCGAGAATGCAAGGTTCGCGAATGTAAAATGCGTGAATGAAAATCAAACGCTTTGAACGTGAACCCCTTTATCATCAAAAAGGTCCTTGATGGTCAAGTGGACGGCGATTTTGATTTTGTCAAAAAAATTTCGAGATGGAAGCCCCCTTGTTAAAGTACAATACAACTCCAGATTAAGGATTTTCTTAAGCTGACGCAAATTCATGATCTTCGAGTTAAAGTAAAATATTCCTATTGGCCCAAATACCCGTAAGGGAGTAATCTTTCACAGGGATTTGAGGACGATGGAAGAAAGTGAAATTCTTTAGAGCATGAAGGACCCAAAACGTAGTGGGGCGTTCATTGTAGACCAAGAAGGACGGGAAAGTGCGAACGAAAATGGACCCGTGGTTTTTGACCTTTGCTTTTAAAAAAAATCCCAGAGTATATCAACGTCGGTTATGAAAGTGTCAAGTAAGACCTTATATCCAAAAGCCAATGCATTGTAATAGATGCCAAAAATTCGGACACACCTCATTAAGATGTATTGATAAAGACTCAAGTAAATTTGTATGCCGTAAATGTGCTGAAGCCCATGACACCATTACTTGTACTAGCCAGATTTCCAAATGTGCTAATTGTGTGGAGGTCCCCATCAGTCAGGATCTGCTGAGTGTAGCATCCTGAAGAAGGAACCGAGACATTAGCATATATGAGAAAGCATGAAGTTAGTTATTCTGAAGCTAAGAGGAAAGTGGAAAGTTTGAACACAAAACCCGATACTTCCTATGCTGAAGCAGTAACTAACACACCCCTAGTGCAAGTAATGTCAGTCAACAGCTTGCAGCTAAGGATAAAGACATTGCTGAACTTAAACAACCGTTAAAGAATTAATATTAAAGTATATCACTGACCAAATTGGTTGATCAAATGACTGCATCAACCAGTCTAAACATCAAGGAGGATGATACCGAATCACAGTCCGGAGCGCACCTTCCCGTCCGGGCTACTCCTGTGAGGACTTCGTCTGGCTCGCGATCGGTTTCTCGTGAGAGAAGCAGATCGCAATCTGTCAGTCGTCTCCTCACCAGAGGTGCAGGACATGGAGGCTTCTGTCTCCAAACATCCCGAGAGAGGTCCCCGGGAAGCGAGGGAGAGGAGGCGTCTCCCTCCCAACAAAAGAAGAAAAAAACTGGTGACAAGGCACTTCCAAACCCCATAAAACGTAATCTTCGCGTCGACCATTATACAATGGAACTGTCGAAGTCTTAGATCGAAAGTAAATGACCGAAATTATTAGCCGTTCCTATGCTCCCGATATATAGTGCCTCCAAAGAAACCGCACTTAAACACCTCGTGTCTGAACGATGGGTTCGTTCGCTGAGGAACTACCATTATGTCGGAAGGATCGTGAGGGTAGGGGCTGGAGGCGGATCGCCAGTACATCCACCAAAGCCCCCTTTTACAGAAGTGATATGATTCTTACTTGGAATTGTCGCATGACAAAGTAAAAATTAATGGCAAGGTATAGGTATATGTTCACTTTATGTCCACATGATGCAGCGATACCTAGGATGAGCTCTTTGATCTTCAGGAACGTCTGCCACAAAATAAAGTAATTTTAGATGATTAATGCTCATCATAACGTATGGAGGTTCACTGAGGGTGGATGGTAGACGAAGTGAGCAAGTAGTTAAGTTGCGTAATGAGTTGCTTAGTCTCTGAATGAGGAGTCGACGCGGGTGGCGATAACCGGTAATTTGAGCTTATTGAACTATCATGGGTATCTCTTCATCAATAGATGCCAATGTGCCTGGGCACACATTGACCCGACTAGTGGGGAAAGCGATCATCTCCTATAGTATTTTGATAAATATTCAGCGACACAGTTGAGAAACGCCTTCAGCCCGCCTAATTTTAAAGTAAAACGAGCAGACGGGTCGCCTTCACAAAGGAAGCGTCAGCTCGAACTTGTTGGCGAACATTGATGATAAAGTAAATACTATTCAGAATTCGTTATAGATAGCAGCATTGCAATCCATTCCCTAAAACTCGACAGATAGCGGTTAAGCATAGAGTCCATGGTGGACACCAGATGCGCAGGGCGCTTGTGCCGACGGCAATAAGGCTACAGGATTGCAAAAAATAACATCACTAATGAGAAACTTTGCAATTACAAAAAGCAAGAGATAGGGCTCGTAGAATAATAAGACAAAGAAAAGAGACTCCTGGCGGAGCTCGTCTCTCCAAAAACAGCAAACACCCAAAATTATCAGAGGTTTGGTTCCACTTCATAAAATCAATAAGAAAAAAACCATCTATCAAATCAATAACATCAATTGAAGAGGGTATCATTAGAATTCACCTAGAGAATTGTAATGCACTAGCAGGCAGTCTCAATACAAGCAGCTCGGCTAATTACCATCCCACCTTCCTGACACCAAGGAAGCGGCTGTACGCTGCAAACCAATTCACTTGCACAGGAGATGACTTGATACAATTAAAGATATTACAATGGATGAGCTTCCGAGCCCGAGAAGCTTGTAGAGGAACATCCCCAGGCCCCGATGGAGATCGATATGAGATGATGAAGCATCTTAATCATTGGAGACATGAGTAAGTGCTAGAAGGGGTGTACAATGAAATCTTGGAAAGCCACCCACTTTTCAAACTATGGCACTCGCCCACATCATTCCATATTGAAAGGAGGGGGTAATTCCCAGGACTTGCCTCCCTACCGCCCAATTGCGTTGAACAAAGTTGCTTATGCAAGGTCAGGAACGAATTGGTAACAGTTAGGCTATTGCATTTTCAAATTCCAGAATCTACTAGTTGACGAGCAGTGCTGGCTTCTGCAAGGACGCCCAAACTCTCGATCAGCTAGTAAAGCGGACAGTAATAATCTCAAGAGTCCATAGCCAAAAAAAGATTTTTGATTCAGTATTTTTCGATATAGAAAAAAGCCTAAGACATGACATGACGATATGGCCTACTCAGAAACTTTATGCTTTTGGATTACGTGGAAACTTGCCTTGTTTGATTCAAAATTCATTCTGACAGACTTTTGCTGTCAAAGTATGTTCCGGACAATGCACTTTTCGGACATTTTTGCTACAGGCAAACGGGGTCCAAACAAGAAGTGTCTTGTCACCAACATTAATTCTATGTATGATAAGAATACTTAACAGCTCCTCTCGGGAATCTTAAATACTCAATGTACGTGATGATGTGCATATGGCACTCCAGCAATAATGCAGGAATCTCAGCAAAATCGTATCAAGTGCACGGATATGATTCATAACTGGGGCTCCCGTGGGGTTTTAAGTTTTCCATTAGAAAAGAGTATTGGGGAATTTTTTCACGTAGGAGAAAAGCCGGAACATCAGGCAACTCTAGACAACCACCCAATACCTATCAAAATTTGCTAAATTCTTAGGTATAAATTTTGATAGTTAATAAATGGAAAGAACACATGGTTTCAGTTAAAGAAATAAAATGTCAGAGAGCATAAAGTTATTTTAAAGTGCAGTTCTGGTAGTAAATGGGGAGAGGATAGACAGTCTTTGACTAATGGTATATAAAAGCCTGATTAGGTATCTAAAGTAGATTAGGAGCCAATCGTGATGGTTCGGCATCGAGAACAAGTTTGAAAGGATTGGATGCTGTGCAGAAATGACTGTCTGAGATCGACACGTGTTGGGTCTTGGAGCCTGAAGTGCACTCGGATCGAGCGTCTGAGGTGGAGTCATGGCGTAACCTCCCTCCGACTCAGACGCGGTCAGTTAGCCTTGAGCATGCCGCAAAGGTGCTCGAGGTCCAGCCAACCATAATGGCAAGAGTGGCATTAGGCCCTTTGCGTACGAGGAATCACGACTCGTCGCAGAAAAGTCGGTATAGATCTCTTACATTGATACCCTGGTTCACAACCATATAGCGCCATGGGAAACTCCCAATTTTTTCCATCATGGAAGCTTTTTTCCATCAGCTAAGGCCATCGCGCAGGAGGTGGAGGTACGCCAGAGGTTCAGAGAGATCTTATAACATCCTCCCTGTTTTTTCATATAGATACCGACGGCTTACAAGCAGAGAGTGTGTGGGTGCGGGGTAGGTCGACTGAAGTGAACTAAAGTTCAGACGCCAAATCACACATCGATCTTCTTGCGAACTACTTTGCCATGATAAAGCCATTGATTTTTGCACTATCGACGACCCACGATAGAAGAGTAATTTTTCAGATTCATTAAGTCACTAAAAGCCATTAAATCATTCAGAAAACACCAAAAAATGAACTTGGGTAATATCATTCGTAAGCTACATGGTTTGCCAATAAATCAATCAAAGCTAATATGGGTACAGGCCACTTGGTCTCCATGGCAATGAACAGGCTGACAAATTAGCGGGCAACTGGCGATCTGGACCTTAGATGCCGTCAGATCTCAGGTGTTGTGTCTCTTAAAAAGAATAAAAACAATACTGTGGAAACTAGTGAGCGGACCAAACTCCAACTCACACATAAATAAAACAAAACTAGAACTGCCCCTTTCTCCCCCCCCTTTATGGGACACAGCACACAGGAAGGAGAGAAGGGAGGAGGTGGTGTTGGCCCGCCCTAGGGTCAACAGTACAAGATTAACCCACCTCATATCCCTACATAGAAAAGAAATACTCTCCACCAATCGCCACAACCTGTAATAGCACCCAAAACAATAAACCACATCTTAACAAGAATGTCACCTTACGCCAATAAACGACAAACCGTTATACATTTTTCCATTTAAAAAATAAAGATTTAACAACACAAACTTCTATCAAATGATGAAAACTCCTCAGAAAGTACTCACTTTTTAATGGAGACAAAACTTTAGACCTTATCTAGATTGACAGAAATAAATAGGAGCCATTGGCTTAATACAACCTGGCCACATGCCGCTGGTTGATAGCCAAGGAAATCAAAAAAAAAAAAAAAAAAAAAAAATCGGATGTCACACTCGTATGTACTGAAACCTTTTGATGAGGACGCACTTTCATACAAACGCAGAACCAATAAATAAAAAGGTCTGGTGGCCACAAGAGTTACCCTGGAGCCAGGGGGCCTCTCGTCTGTAGGCATTATTGCTCTGAGTCATAAAGAAATAAATTTAAGTAAAATCATGTAGGATTAAGAAACATATGGCTTGCCAGCACATCAGTGCTATAGAATTTGCAGGGTGACCACGAGTGCCCCGTAGCCGTAGTCAGCACCCCACCTCAGACCCGCAGCTTCCTTACACCAGGGTAGCACCTTACGGTGCATTGACCCCTGGTAGGGAGGGCCCAGTAGTCTGGGGCGTCCTCTTGGGGCAAATTTCACTTCATTCTAAATTTTTCTCTTTCATGTGACTTCCCTGAGCAACCGGGGAGTACCCTTGTGGGCTCCCGTATTCGCCCTGGGGGTGGGCACGACTTACCGTCCTTTAGCATTAGGCAAGCTCGGCAGTAAGGAGGGGTCTTACACATAACTCGATACTTCTCTGGGTAACGGAAGAACGCAACCAGGCGTTCGATTGGGGTAGAGGACGTGAAACTGAAAACACTCTTTCTTAGCTCTTGCTGTTAGTTGAAACAATAGTAAGGGGCAACTGGTCCCTTCAGGACAACGGGCAAGGGCCCAAGGTCGGACTGGTCCGATACCATATGAAACGATTCAGCGGATACCCCTCCTACTCCTAAAGGAGGGGGGACGACAGGACCTTAGACCAAGCGACCTTGAAAAACGGAAACCCTACTGGCTGACAAACGCGAACGACGACTTTTTCAATCCCCAGAGAATGAAGGTATTGACTGTAAAATGCTTTGAATGGAAATCAATGCTTTGAATGTGATCCCCTTCCATCAAGAGGTCCTATTGATGGTCAAGGGACGGACGATTTTGATTTGGTACGGAAATTGCGAGAGGTAGCACCATGGTAAAAGGCAGTTCAACTCCCAGATTAAGGACCTGCTTAAACTGACGCAGATTCATGATTTGAAAGTTAATGTAACTATCCCATTGGCCCCAATACCTGCAAAGGAGTAATCTTTAGCAGGGATTTGAGGACAATGGAGGAGAGCGAAATTCTGGAAAATATGAAGGACCAAAGCGTAGTGGACGTGAACTGCATGACCAAGAAAGACGGGAATGTACGAACAAAAACCGGATTGTGCTTTTTGACTTTTGCTTCGAGTAAAATTCCTGAGTATGTCACAGTTGGATATGAACGTGTCCAAGTGCGACCTTACATTCAAAAACCTATGCGCTGTAATAGATGCCAAAAATTTGGACACACCTCATTACGATGCAATGATAAAGATACTAGTAAATTTACTTGCGGTAAATGTGCTGGAGATCATGACACTGCTGTATGTACTGAGAAAACTCTCAAGTGTGCTAACTGTGGAGGTCCCCATCAATCTGGCTCTGCCGAGTGCAGCAGCTTGAAGAAGGAGACTGAAATATTAGCATACATGAGAGGACATGATGTTAGTTACCGTGAGGCCAAGAGGAAAGTTGAAGGTTTGACCAGCAAACCCAATATTTCCTACGCTTCAGTAGAAACCAAAAAACACTTCCAGTGCAAACGGAATCAGTCAGGAACTTGCAGCAAAGGATAAAGAAAGGCTGAGTTAAAGGAAAGGGGTTTAAAAGGAAATTAATGATCAAATAAAAAATTTAAAAAAAATACAATTCAAAAAATTCCCTAAACCCAACCCCAGCAAAAGCAGCAGCAGCATCATAAGGAGGTGATAAAAAAAATTCCCAATCGGGAAATGCCCCTTTCTCGTCCAGGCAAATCCTGCTGGGATTTCCCCTTTGGTGTTTGGTCTTTTTTCTGGGAAAACAATCATCTTCCCCCGGGGCGTTTTCCCGGGCACGAGCCGGGGAAAGGGAAAGGAACTGTCCCCAAAAAAAACCTTGGGAGGCCCCTGGTAGGGGAGGGAGAGGGAGGAAAACCTCCCTCCCAGAAAAAAAAAAAATTAAAACCGGGGGCCCAAGGCATTTCTAAACCCCATAAAACGTAATCTTCGCGTCGACCATTATACAAGGGAATGTCAAAGGGCCCCCTTAGATCTAAAGTAAAGCCCTTTAAAATTAAATTAGCCTCGTCCTATGCTCCCGATTTTATAGTTCCCCAAAAAAACGCATTTAACACCCTCGTATCTGACGAGGTCTTTTCGCTGGGGAAAACTACCTTTTATGTCGGAAGGACCCGGGGGGTGGGGGGTGGGGGCGGAGTCCCCATTTTACATCCACCAAAGCCCCCCTTTTACAAAAGGGGACTATTGATTCTACTTTGGATTTTTGGTCGATGAAAAGTAAAAATTAATGGCACGTATTTGGCAAATTTTTCCCTTTATTGTCCCCCCTGGCAGTGAAAACCTATGATGAGCTCTTTGCTTTCGGGAACGTCTCCCACAAAAAAAGTAATTTTAGCTGATTTTTAATGCTCACCCCCCCTTTTAGGGGTTTCCCCTGCGGGTGGATGGTAGGGGGAGAAAGTGGGTTAAGTTGCTTAATGACCCTGATCTATCCTTCTAAATGAGGGGTATTTCCGACGCGGGTGGACGATAATACCGGAAATTTTAAAGCTTTTTTGATTATCACGGGGCCTCTTCTTCAATAGCGGGCCAAGTCCTTTTGGCACCCCTTTGACGACCCCGGGGGGAAACGATCATTTTTCCTTTTTTTGGTTTAAAATATTCATGGGGACACGTGAGAAGGGCTTCAGGCCTAAATTTAACGTAAAACGAGCAGCCCCTGGGTCCCCTTCAAAAGGACGTCAAGCCGAACTTGTTGGAGAAACCATTGATGATAAGTAAAAAATATTCAAAAATTCGATTTAGAAGCAGCAGGCTACCCCTTCCCTAAAACTTCGAAAATTAAGCTTTAAACCATAGATTTCCATGGTGGACCCAGATTCCCGAAAGGGCGCTGTGCCGACCCCAAAAAGGCCTACAGGTTTTTCAAAAATAACATCACTAATGAAAATTTTTGGGCCAATTAAAAAAAAGAAAGAGTTTGGCTGTAGAATAATAAGACAAGCAAAAAGGGACTCCTGGCGTGCTTTTCTCACAATAAAAGTTTAAACCAAAATATCAGGGTTTGGCCCCACTGTCTTAAAATAAAATAAAAAACAAAACATTTGAAAAATTTAAAAACATAATTGGGGGAGGGAACCAATTTTAAACAATCCTAAAGACATTGCAATGAAATTCGGGGCATTTTCCTTTACACAACCACCCCGGGCAAACAAACCTCCCGCTTTCCTGACCCCCAAAGGGAACCGAAAAGGCTCAACCTTTCATTTGCCACAGGAGATGACTTTGATTATAAAAAAAACCTTTTAAAAATGAATGCCCGGGGCCCGACCCCTGGAACCCTGTGGGGAAACCCCCCCCGGGCCCCCAAGATTCGATATGAGATGTTTGAAGAAATTTTTAATCTGAAAACATGTTTTTAATTTGCTAGAAGTTTAAATAAAATTTTTGGAAAGCCACATTTTTTCCAAAAACTCGGGCCCATTTTGGGGCCCAAACATCTTCCATATTAAAAGGGAGGGGGTAATCCAAAATTGCCATCCCCTCCCCCCCAATTGCTTTGAAAAAATTTTCTTATGAAAAGGTCAGGGAAACCGAATTTTTAAACATACCCTTTTGCTTTTTTTTAAATTCCAGTTTTTACTATTGACGACAGGCGGTTTCCGCAAGGGACCCCAAACTCTCGATCAGCTAGTAAAGCGGGACAGCCCATTTTTAAAGGGGCCCATTGCCAAAAAAGATTTTTTGATTTCGGGATTTTTAGATATAAAAAACCCTACGACTTTACATGGGGGATATGGCCTACTCAAAAAACTTTTTGTTTTTGGATTACGAAAAAACTTGCCTTTTTTTTTTATTCAAAATTTCTTTCTGACAAAAACTTTTGCTGTAAATTATTTTCCCACAATGTCACTTTTTTTGGCATTTTTTTCCCGGGAAAAGGGGGCCCCCAAGGAAGTGTCCCCTTTTCACCAAATTATTTCTATGATGATAAATTTCCTTTAACCCCTCCTCCCCGGAATCTTAAAAACTCACTGTACGCTGATGATTTGCTTAAAGGCACTCCACAATAATGCAGAATTCTCCCGCAAATGTATTCAAATTTGGCACTGGGTATGGAAACATAACTGGGGCCCCCCAGTGGGGGTTTTTAAATTTTTTCCCTTCGAAAGAGTATTGGGGTTTAAACTTTTCCCCGAGGGGAAAAACCCCAAAAAGGCTTAAAAATTAGGGCAAAACCCCCCAATTTCCCATTCAAACTGCTAAATTTTTTGGTTACATTTTTTATAGTAGACTCATTTGGGAAAAACCAATTTGGGCAGTTAAAGAAAAAAAATGTCCAAAAAAACACTGAATTTAAATTAAAATTTCATTTCGGGTAAAAAATGGGGGGCTGATTTGACAGTCTTTTTCCAATGGTATATAAAGCCCGATTAGGTCAAAGTAGATTATGGGTCAATCGTGTATGGTTGGGATCAGAACAAGGGTTTGGGAAAAGGGTTGGGGTGCTGTGGGAGAATGCCCGTTTTTCGTGTGTGTCTTTGGGGCCCCGAAATTTCCCTCGGTCGAGCGTCCCTTTTAGGTGGATCCAAAGGGGTACCTTTCCCCCCCCGACTCAGACCCGGCCAGTTAGCTTTTTAGCTATTGGGCCCCAAAGGTGGCTCGAGTCCCCCCCACCCTAATGGAAAAAGGGGCCCCTTAGGCCCTTTTCCACGAGAAATCCACGACCTCGTCGAAAAGTCCCGGGGGAGATCTTCCAAACCCCGTACCCGGTTCAGTTCAAAATTTCGCCATGGGGAAACTCCCCAAATTTTTTTATTTATGGAAGCCTTTTG
This sequence comes from Penaeus monodon, assembly GCF_015228065.2. Taxonomy (NCBI): domain Eukaryota; kingdom Metazoa; phylum Arthropoda; class Malacostraca; order Decapoda; family Penaeidae; genus Penaeus; species Penaeus monodon. The sequence goes on along the minus strand of NW_023649160.1, from coordinate 8,007 downwards.
GGTTCCCTCAGCTAAGGCCCTGGCGCCGGGGGTGGAGGTACGCCAAGGTTCAGAGAGATCCTTATTAAAAAATCCCCTTTTTTTTTAATATATACCGACGGCTCCAAAACAGAAAGAGTGTGTGGGTGGGGGGTGTATGGGCGGGCTTTAAAGGGAACTAAAATTTAGAATGCCCAAAACATACAAACGATTTTTTTCTTGCTGAACTTTTTTCCCCTTTAATTTAAACCATTGAAATTTTTCAAATCGACGACCCACGTAGAATAGCAATTTTTCAGATTCCCTTTAAATTCACTTAAAAACCATTAAACATTAGAAACCAACCCCAAAAAAGAACTTCTGGGTATTCATTCCCTAACTCCTGGTGCCAAAAAAAAAAAAACAATCAAGCAATATGGGTCCCCGGCCACCTGGCATCCATTGGGAAAAGAACAGGCGGGGGAAAATAGCCGGGTCAAAATGGTGATTTGGGGCACTACCCTAGTTCGTACAATCTCAGGTGTTTTTGGTCTCTTTAAAAGCAAAAATACATCTTCCCGTGCAAAATGAGTGGAAACCCCCTAGACTATCCCAAAAAACACAAAACAGTAATAGAAAAGTGGGACACAGCCCACAGAAGAAATGAAAAGAAAAGGGGGTGTTGGCACGCCTAAGAACAAAAAGCCACAAGAATGGGCCCCCCTAACGCCACTCATCGAAAAAAAGTTCCCCCCACGGGCCCCCATTTTCCCCAAACCAAACTTAAATAGCCCCTTTCCCCCCATAACCTGAAAAGGGAAAAACCCCTAACAGACAAACCTTAATAAATTACCCGAAAATAAAAAAAATACCTTTTCCCAAAAAAACAAATCTATTTTCGATAATGAAACAAAATTTAAATAAAAAATAATTTCTTTTCTAAGGGAACAAAAACTTTATGACCTTAAAATAGATTTGAATAAAATGGGAAACCATTGGCTATAAACCTTTGGTTTCATCCGCGGGGTTTAAAGCCCAAAAAATCCAAAAAAAAAAAAAAAAAAAAAATGTGGTTATCACACACTCGTGTTTAAGCTTTTGTTTGAGCTCAGACCTCTCTCTAAACCCCGTAGCAAAAAATAAGAAGTCCCCCTTTGGGCCCCGAAAGTTACCCCGGGGCCCGGGGCCTCTTGTCTCGCTCAAAATTTGTTGTTCCTGAGTTTGTTTAACGTAAATTTAATTTAAAGAAAAATCCTGTAATTACAGAACATTTTTGTGCTTTGCCAGCCCCTTCAGTGCTTTGTTTTTGCAGGTGACACGAGGCTACTGTCGGAGTAGTCAGCACCCCACCTCCGACCCGCCGCTCTCTTCTACCCCAGGGTACCCCTTACGGGCATTGCCCCCTGGGTAGGGAGGCCCAGTAGTCTGGGGCGTCCTTGGGCGCACTTTTTTCTCCATTCTAAAATTTCCTCTATCATGTGACTTCCCTGAGCCTACCGGAGTACCCTTGTGGGCTCCGTATTCGCCTGGGGGGTGGGCACCGACTTACGGTCCTTCGCACTTGGCATGTTGGGGGGTTTAAGGGTGTGTCCTCCACATAAGTCGATCCTCTCTGTGGTACTGGAGAACGAAACCCGGGCTTCCACTGGGGGGTAGAGGACGAAATACTGATTTACTCTCTTAGCTATTGCTGTTAGGTTGATCCCAAAAAGTTAAGAGTTTTTAAATCCCTTCAGGAAGGAGAACGTTTTAAGCAAAGGGGTCGGACCTGGCCCGATGCCCAGGATGGATGATACCCCGGTACCCCTTCTCCTCCTCAAGGAGGGGGGGCGACTCATGACCACTCTAAGACAAACTCGACCCTGAACAACGGAACCCCCACTAATGACAGAACGAGAAGACCACTTTTCAAAACCCCCACCGAAAAATGAAAGGGTTTTCGCGAATGTAAAATGCATGAATGAAAATCAATCGCTTTTGAACGTGAACCCCTTTATCATCAAAAAGGTCCTTGATGGTCAAGTGGACGGCGATTTTGATTTTGTCAAAAAATTGCGAGATGGAAGCCTCCTTGTAAAAGTACAAAATAACTCCCAGATTAAGGATTTACTTAAGCTGACGCAAATTCATGATCTTCGAGTTAAAGTAACTTTTCCCTATTGGCCCAAATATCTGCAAGGGAGTAATCTTTCACAGGGTTTGACGACGATGGAAAAGACCGAAATGCTTGAGAGCATGAAGAACCAAGACATAGTGAACGTTAATTGTAAGACCAAGCAGGACGGGAATGTGCGAACGAAAATGGACTGTGTTTTTTGACCTTTGCTTTGAATAAAATTCCAGAATATGTCAATGTCGGTATGAACGTGTTCAAGTAAGACCTTATATCCAAAAGCCAATGCATTGTAATAGATCCCAAAAAAATTCGGACACACCTCATTAAGATGTATTGATAAAGACTCAAGTAAATTTGTATGCCGTAAATGTGCTGAAGCCCATGACACCATTACATGTACTAGCCAGTTTTCCAAATGTGCTAATTGTGGAGGTTCCCATCAGTCAGGATCTGCTGAGTGTAGCATCCTGAAGAAGGAAACCGAGACATTAGCATATATGAGAAGCATGAAGTTAGTTATTCTGAAGCTAAGAGGAAAGTGGAAAGTTTGACACACAAACCCGATACTTCCTATGCTGAAGCAGTAACTAACAGCAGTAACTAACTTTATCCTTAGCTTGCAGCAAAGGATAAAGAAATTGCTGAATTTTAAACAGACCTTTAAAAGAATTAAATTTTAAAGTATTCACCTGACCAAATTGGTTGATCAAATGACTGCATAAACCCAGTCTAAACATCATAAGGAGGATGATACTGAATCACAGCCCGGAGCGCACCTTCCCGCCGGGCTACCCCTGTGAGGACTTCGTCTGGCTCGCGATCGGTTTCTCGTGAAAAGAAGCAGATCGCAATCTGTCAGTCGTCTCCCTCATCAGGAGGTGCAGGACATGGAGGCTTCTGTCTCCAAACCATCCCGAGAGAGGCCCCCGGGAAGCGAGGGAGAGGAGGCGTCTCCCTCCCAAAAAAAAGAAAAAAAAACGGGTGGACAAGGCACTTCCAAACCCCAATAAAACGTAATCTTCGCGTCGACCATTATACAATGGAACTGTCGAAGTCTTAGATCTAAAGTAATGACCTTAAATTATTAGCCTCGTCCTATGCTCCCGATATTATAGTTCTCCAAGAAATGCACTTAAACACACCTCGTCTCTAACGAGGTCGTTTCGCTGAGGAACTACCATTTATGTCGGAAGGATCGTGAGGGTAGGGGTGGAGGCGGAGTCGCCATGTACATCCACCAAAGCCTCCCTTTTACAAAAGTGAATTGATTCTACTTTGGAATTGTCGCATGCAAAGAAAAAAATTAATGGCACGTATCTGGCTATATGTTCACTTTATTTGTCCACCTGATGCAGCGATAGCCTATGATGAGCTCTTTGCTCTTCAGGAACGTCTGCCACAAAATAAAGTAATTTTAGTTGTTTTTAATGCTCACATACGTTATGGGGTTCCCTGGGGGTGGGATGGTAGGGGTGACAAGTAGTTAAGTTGCTTAATGAGTCGATTTAGTCCTTCTGAATGATGGTAGTCCGACGCGGGTGGACGATAATACCGGTAATTTGAGCTTTTTTGACTTACACTGGTCTCTTCTCAATAGCAGCCAAGTGCCTGTGGCACACCATTGACGACTCGTGGGAAGCGATCATCTTCCTATTTTGATTAAATATTCATGCGACACAGTGAGAACGCCTTCAGCGCCTAAATTTAACGTAAAACGAGCAGACTGGGTCGCCTTCACAAGGAGCGTCAAGCTCGAACTTGTTGGAGAAACCCCTTGATGATAAAGTAAAAATATTCAGAATTCGATTATAGAAGCAGCATTGCTATCCATTCCTAAAACTTCGACAGATAGCGTTTAAACATAGAGTTTCCCTGGTGGACACCAGATTGCCGCAGGGCGCTGTGCCGACGCAATAAGGCCCACAGGCTTTCAAAAAATAACATCACTAATGAGAACTTTTGCAATTACAAACAAGCAAGAGCTAGGGCTCGTAGAATAAAAGACAAGCAAAAAGAGATCCTGGCGGAGCTTTGTCTCTACAATAAACAGCAACACCAAAATATCAGAGGTTTGGTCCACTATTAATAAAATCAATAAGAAAAAAAAATCTATCAAAATCAATAAACATCATTGAAGAGGGCACTAATTTCGATTCACCTAGAGACATTGCTAATGCACTTTGCCAGGGAGTTCTCTCATACAAGCAGCTCAGCTAATTACCATCCCACCTTCCTGACCATCAAGGGAAAAGGCTGAGCTGCAACCAATTCACTTGCCACAGGAGATGACTTTTATTACAATAAAGGGTCTTTCAATGGATGAGCTTGTCCGAGCCCTAGAAGCCTGTAGAGGAACAAACCCCCGGCCCCGATGAGATTCGATATGAGATGATGAAGCATCTTAATCATGATGACATGATTAAGTTGCTAGAAGTGTACAATGAAATTTGGAAAAAGCCCCACTTTTCCAAACTCATGGCACTTTGCCCACATCATTCCCATATTGAAAGGGAGGGGGTAATCCCAGACTTGCCATTCCTACCGCCCAATTGCGTTTACAAGTTGCTTATGCAAGGTCATGGAACGAATTGTTAACAGAAGGGTATTAAATTTTTAAAATTCCAGTAATTTGCTAGTTGACGAGCAGTGCGGCTTCCGCAAGGGACGCCAAACTCTCGATCAGCTAGTAAAGCTGGACAGTCATATTCAAGAGGCCATTTCCAAAAAAGATTTTTGATTTCAGTATTTTTTTGATATAGAAAAAGCCTACGACATGACATGGCGATATGGCCTACTCAGAAAACTTTATGCTTTTGGATTACGTGGAAACTTGCCTTGTTTTATTCAAAATTTCATTTTTTGACAGAACTTTCTGTGTCAAATTCTTTTCTGACAATGTCACTTTTTCGGACATTTTTGTCCAGGCAAACGGGGTCCCACAAGGAAGTGTCTTGTCACCAACATTATTTCTATGTATGATCAATGACATCTTACCAGCTCCTCCTCGGAATCTTTAAATACTCACTGTACGCTGATGATTGTGCATATGGCATTCCAGCAATAATGCAAATTCTCAGCAAATCGTATTCAAATTTGGGACTGGATATGATTCATAACTGGGGCCTCCAGTGGGGTTTTAAGTTTTCCATTCGAAAGGTATTGGGGTAATTTTTTTTACGTAGGAGAAGCCGAACATCAGGCTAACTCTAGACAACCACCCAATACCTATTCAAAATTCTGCTAAATTTTTAGGTCTACATTTTTATAGTAGACTAAATTGGAAAGACCACATTGGTCAGTTAAAGAATAAATGTCAAAGAGCACTAAATTTATTAAAGTGCATTTTTTGTAGTATATGGGGAGCTGATAGACAGTCTTTGCTAATGGTATATAAAGCCCTGATTAGGTCCAAAGTAGATTATGGTCAATCGTG
>NW_023649159.1:0-6507 GCF_015228065.2 Penaeus monodon | reverse complement strand
TTTTTAACATGCATGCGCACGCGACATGACGCACGCAGATTTGCGGGATGTGTGGTGTGTGTTTGTGTGTGTGGTGTGCATATATACATATAAGTTAGATAGATAGATAGTGTGTTGTAATAATATACATATATATATATTATAATATTTTATTATATATATATTATATATTATATATATATATATATATTTATATATGTATGTATATGTATCCCAAAACACACACACACACGTATACACACACACACACACACACCACGTATACACACACACACACACACACACACACACACACACACACACACACACACACACACACACACACACACAAAACAATTATATATGTATTATATATATATATATATATTATATATATATATATAATATATACATATATATACATTTACATATACCCATTTACAAATCCGTTTGTGCGTTCATGCATGTGTGCAAATGAATGCACACACACCACACAAAACACCACATTATTGTAATATATGAAATTCGTCGGTTTTTTGACGATCATGCCTCGAATAACGATCGCATAACGCGGGAAAGCCCCTCTCAGCTGCAGCCACACTCCCACTCAACTGCCTCGCCATCTTCCAATATACTGCACCCGTTGAGTGTGCGTTTTTATTCCCATTTGCCAAGGCCCTTTACTTCTATGAATTATGAGAGGCGCCCCCTTTGGCAGTTACACGAAGGGGCGAAAGGGGGAGAGGACTGAAAGAGGTATGAGTAGGGAAATAGCGGAATGAGAGAGTAGGGGAGGAAGAGAATAGGGAAGGCGGAGGAAAAAGAGAGAGAGGAAAACTCAAGAGAGGAGTAAGGAAGGACTGAAAAATGAAAGATAGTAAATAGAGAATAGGAAAGGGGGTGAGGTAAATGAAGAAGCGATAAAGCAAGGGATGAGGTGAAGGGAAAGCGGAGGATACAAGAAAGGAAGGGAGAGGGAGAAGGAAGTCCCGTAGGCCTACGTGTGAAGAGGAAAAAAAAGAGGAACGAGCATAGTTCTTAGGACACCCCAGATAATTGAGAGAGAGAGACAGAAGGACAAAAAGAAGAAGAGGGAAAGGGGAAGAGACAGGGGAAGAGAAGAGACAGAGAAGAGAGAAGAGAGAGAGAGGGGGGGAGAGAAGAGGGAGACAGAGAAGAGAAAAAGAGAGAGCGAGAGAGAGGGGGAGAGAGAGAGACAGAGAGAGAAAAGGAGACAAAAAGAGAGAGAGAGAGAGACGAAGAGAAAGAGAGAGGATGGGGAAAAAGAGAGGGGGAGAGGGAGAAGGGGAGAGAAGAGAGAGGGGGGAAGGAAAGAAGGGGTTAAACCGTCAGGGGTTTTAGGTACCTTTATGTCTGTAGTATAGAATCAAGGTGATAAGCCACCTTACTGAAAATTTTCACTTGTTTATTCCTAACTTTTAAACGCGAACCCAACTTGTGTGAGGGAGCACAAGTACTGCAACATGACTGATCGCTCAAATTTGGATTCATTCATACCTTTTTGTAATGGTTTATTTAAAGGTCAAAGTAGGTCAAAAGTAATTCGTGTTAAGGCACGTAGATAGGTTGAAAGATAGATAGATAATAAGATAGATAGATAGATAGATAGATAGGGGAAAAAAGATAGAGCTTGGAGAGAGAGAGAGAGAGAGAGAGACGAGAGAGAGAGGGGAGAGGGGAGAATTCGAGATAGATAGATAGAGAGAGAGAGGGATCGAGATATATAGATAGATAGATAGATAGATAGAGAGAGAGAAGAGAGAGAGAGAGAGAGAAAAAGAAGAAAACGAGTAGATTTTAATAAATAGAGAGAGGAGAGAGAGAATACGAGAGAAGAAGAAAGAAGATAGATAGATAGATTTGAAAAAGAAGAAGAAATATAGAGAGAGAGACAGAGAGAGAGAGAGAATACGAGATAGATAGATAGAGAGAGAGAGAGAGAGAGAGGAGAAGAGAGAGAGAGAGAGAGAATGAAGAGAGGGAGAGGGAATGGAATATGTTATTACATTGTAATGATATCTAATAATGAAAATAATTATTATGATGATCATCATTACATCATCAAACGTTTATCATCACCCCATCATCATTATCATCATCACTTTTTCATTTAAATATAGTTAAATTATCATTGATACTATAATCATTTAAATGAGTTGGGGGAAACGGAGATTATTTGGGGCCCGGAAGGCATATCCCCTGTTTACCCATTCTTTCATGTGCAATTCATCGACTGTCACTCATCGAAAAGTCAAATATCATCCGCCCGCTTCACTTTTTTGGCCCCCTTTCCCTTTAATTTCGGAAAGGGTCTTTTTTATTTTTTTTTGTTAAAATTTTTTATATTATATAACCATAATGTTAAAACAGTTTTATACAAAGCATTAAAAAAAAAAGATTTTTTGTAATCCGCCATTTAAAGAAAACTGGGAAATCCCGGTTACAAGGGGACTACTTTTCTTTCCGGGGCGATTTTTGAGGGGGCTGTGGAGGCAATTGCCCCCAACCCAACCTCAAGGTCTGGCTTGCCTCCCCCAAGCGCCACACTCCCACGATTTTTTGCCTAAATTACACCTATAGCTCTGGTCGTAGCTTTAAAAGGCTCCTAGAATAAGCTCATATTCAATTTTTTTTATTGGGGGGGGGGGTCGAGCGCCCCACGCCCACAAAAAGCGAACTTGTTTTACTCCTTGTGGGTTAAGTGCTTGTCGAGCCACCAGTCTGCAACAAAATGCACAAAAAATAGATAATAAAAAAAAAAATACAATGGACAGGACATTTACTCGCGGCCGTTGGGTTAACAACTGTTAATTAACTGAGGTAAAAAAAGAAAGTTAGCTCGGTCAGCTTCAGCAGTAGCATTAGGATGAGGAGTATTAGTAGTAATAGTTATATTAGTGGTAATACTGTTGCTCCTGTTTATCATTATCATGCATATTATCATTATTGCATCAAATGTTGTATTGTATCTATCGTAATTATATTAGAATAAAATAATGATACTATGATATGGCCAATGTTAAATAGCAATATTAAATAAAAAGAGTAACTCTAAACAAATTCGCATTTGGCGTCTTTCCATCGGGCTGATTTGATGACATTATTTTTTCTTTCAGTGGTTATTTTATGGTGCGCGCATGTATAAATTCACAACACCACGATGAACCACTCAGTGAGCATCGGACTCAAAATGACTGGAGCCTCCATCCTGAGCGCCCTCTTGGCTATCATCTCGGCTCCTACGAGGGCGCTGCCCACAACTCACGAAGGATACCTGCGCTCCTTACCCTGCCCCGACCCCATGGACATCTACCCCTGCGTCTGCACCGCGACGGGACCACAACATGGATATGGACTGCTCCCTAGTGGAGAGCAGCAGGACCAGCTGGCAGGATCTTCTCCTCAACATTCCCTTCACGAAGTTCCGCAGATTAGTGATCATAATAACCGGCATTTGAAGGCTCTGCAAAGCGAGGACTTAGGTGTGGCGTCTTTCGAGACTATTTTTATACAGGGCGGCATCCTGGAGGAGGTGCTATGCCCAAGCATTATCCAATAGCTTTTCTTCCGCCACTTACATTGATCTCCAAGATAACAGAGTGTCAGAATTTCCTTTCCAAAAATTGCCGTTGTTTTCATCCCTTCGCTCCTTAAAGCTGAAACATGAACTGGCTATCCGACTTCCCCGCGTTGCAGTCAAGCGTCCTGCAACACATTGAATTAGTAAAATTCTTTTAACAGGATTCAGCTGATGGATTCACATTTCTGACGAATGTTTGAAACAATAAGCTTTTCTAACAACCATTTACAAATGATTATGCCAGGTAAGATTTACGTTGACCAAGGTTTTGATGGTAATGATAACATTCTAATATTAAAACTGGTAGGCATGTTGCTATCAGATCGCAATTACAATGGTAACAATTATTACATCTATATTATAAGATGATATTATCCCTTTTGTGTCATTATCATTAGTGGTGCTAACATTATAATGTTGCTATAATCATTATCTTAATCATTGCTTTTATCACTATCGTCATTATCATTGTTCTAATTTATTTTATTTTACTACTCTTTACAATTTCAATTGCCTACTATTGTTACTTTACAATTTTCATTTTTCAAAAATCATTATGTCAGCAGTATTTTTTCACCGCCCTTACCTTTCCCTAATCGTGATTCTTATATTATCACTGCTATTGCTGTTATTACCATCATCATAACTATTATTTTATTATCACTATCAATTCATGATTACTATCGCTACTAGCAGACATCATAATTACCATTATTATTATTATTATTATTATTATTTATTTGTTTGTTGTTGTTGTTGTGTTGGTTGTTGTGGTGGTGGTGTGTGGTGGTGTTGTTGCTGTTGTTATCATAATCATCATCTTGCATCATCAATCATCATCGTCATCATCATCATCATCATCATCATCATCATCATCATCGTCATACATCATCAATCATCATCCAGCAGCAGAAGCATTATCTTACTATTATTGATTTCGATAACATTTCCATTCTGCTACACTATGGTGCTGAAAAAATAAAAATGTTGATCATAGTAAAATCATAATTATAGTGATACAATATTAGTAATGATAATTGTGATAACAATAATAATATTAGTTATAATAATTATGATAATAATAACAAAGATAATGGTGATAATGATAACGTAATCTAAACAATATCAATATAATAATAATTATTATTAAATTATTATTTTATTATTATTATTATTATTATTATTATATTATTATTTATTATTATTATTTTTTTATTATTATCATTATAATGATAATAATGATTATAATATTATATATTATTATATTTAAATTTAATATTATTATTATGTATTATTATTAAAATATATATCATTATCATTATTAATTATCATTTTATTATATTATTATTATTATTTTTTATTATATTTTTACATAATGATGATGATGATGATAACAATAATGATAATAATAATTAGCAGTAGTAGTAGTTAGTAGTATCATTATTTTTATTATTATTATGATTATTATTATTATTATTTATTATTTTTTATTATTATTTTTATTATAAATTTTTACTATTTTTATCATAATGATAATAATAATAATAATCATAATAATAATAATAATAATAATAATATAATAATAATATTTGATAAAGATAAGAGCGAAAATAACAAAAAAAAACAAAAAAAAATATCAAAACGATAAGAACAAAAACGCTAACAATTAATAATAATAATATAATAATAAATATGTGATAATGATAAAAAGAAGAATGATGTGAAAATAATAATAATATCGTTAATGATACTAAAAAGATAATAAAAAGGGACAACAATAATAATGATAAATAAACAATAAAGCAAAAATTATTATAATGATAACAATAATAAAGGTAATGATTGATAATATTAATAATAATGATGACGAAATGATAATGATGATAGTAATGGCGATGATAATAACAGCAGTTATGGCACCATTGATAATCAGAAAACAAGAATAACAACACTAATAATAATGATAATGAATAATAATGGTGATAATTATGATAATAATAGAATAGTAATGATTAAACGTTAATGCTAATGGTAATTCCCAAAAAAAAAGTAGTACTGACAATAACATTAAATAAAACCGTGACAAACTATTTTGATAATGATAATATCAATAATAGTTACTATTACTGCTAAAATTAATAATAATGAAAATAATAACACCCATTTTACTAGGTGGGAGCGTACATATGTACGCACGCACACACACACACACACAAAACACACACACCACACACACACACACACACACACACACACACACACACACACACACACACACACACATACAAACAAACAAACAAACGCGTATGTGTGGGTGTGTTTATAATATATATAGATGTATATATGGATATATATAAATGAATAGATATATATAAAAGTATGTATGTATAAATTATATAAATGTATATTTACCTATAAAATATGTATAAATATATATATATCTATTATATATATAATATATTATTTATTGGGGTGTGTGTGTGTGTGTTGTACATATATATATAATTATATATATATATATATATAAAATATTATATATATTATATATATATTATATATATTTGTATTATGTTAGATTGGGATAGATATATGAATTTTACATATATTAGATTATATATATATCTTATATTTTATATATATATCAACATAAAAAATACAAATATAACCCCCAAAACCAACCAACCAGCCCCCCCCCAAAAAAAAAAAAACCAAAATAATAAATATATATATAATAATATTTATAAAATATTTTTATTTAAAAAACCCTTTTTTTTATAAAAAAAATTTTTTTGTTTGTGTGTGTGTGTGTGTGTGTGTGTGTGTTCGGGGGGGGGGTTTTTTGGTTTATCCGGACAAAATTGCTTAAAAACACGGAAAATTTTTTACACCAATCAATCCTTCCGGAAAGACGACCCTAACCATCACCA
>NW_023649158.1:0-6507 GCF_015228065.2 Penaeus monodon | reverse complement strand
ACTAACAATATTACCTAACAAACTGATCCGGTAGTTCTAAGCTGTCTAGAATGTGAGATGAGAACATAACAAGTATTACTAACAACTGCTCGCTGGGAAGGATCATGGTCACGACCCGGTAAAAAGGCCCAGTCAACTACATGATGTCAACATAACGCCAAGTAGTTATTCAAACACCGCTTCTGTGAGAGAGAGAGAAAAAAAAAAATATAAGTGTGTGTGTGTGTGTGTGTGTGTGTGTGTGTGTGTGTGTGTGCGCCTATGTGTGCATAAATAAATATATATATATATATATATATATATATATATATATACATATATATATATATATATATATATATATATATATATATATATATATATATATATATATATATATATTTATGCACACACACACATATACATGATATTCTTTCTTCTTTTAACGGTAGGTTCATGTCTGAGCCGCCGCGGTCACAGCATGATACCCAATTGCAGCTTTCATGTTGTGATGCTCTTGGAGTGAGTAGGTGGTAGGGTCCCCAGTTCCCTTTCCACGGAGAGTGCCGGTGGTACCTTTTAGGTAATCATTCTCTCTATTTATCCGGGCTTGGGACCAGCACTTGACTTGGGCTGGCTTGGCCACCCAGTGGTTAAGTAGGCAATCAAGGTGAAGTTCCTTGCCCAAGGGAACAACGCGGCGGTCGGTGACTCGAACCCTCGAATTCAGATTGCCGTCGTGACAGTCTTGAGTCCGACGCTCTAACCATTCGGCCACCGCGGCCTTGACGATCATGGGCTTTCCATGATTTTTTTTTAGCAATTTAGAGCGGTGGTTTGCCATTGCCTTCCGCCCGGTGTTTTTTTTTTTTTTTTTTTTTTTTTATCGAGTCACCATCTCTATTTACCCGGCATTGACTTGAGCTGGCTTGGCCACCCAGTGGCTAGGCAGGCAATCGAGGTTCCTTGCCCATATAACATATATATATATATATATATATATATATATATATATATATATATATATGTATATATATATATATTGGGGGCCGCGGTGGCCGAATGGTTAGAGCGTCGGACTCAAGACTGTCACGACGGTAGTCTGAGTTCGAGGGTTCGAGTCACCGCCCGGCGCGTTGTTTCCCTTGGGCAAGAAACTTCACCTCGATTGCTGCCTAGCCACTGGGTGGCAAGCCAGCCCAAGTCAGTGCCGGGTAAATAGAGATGGTGACTCGATATAAACACCGGGCGGAAGGCAATGGCAAACCACCGCTCTAAATTGCCAAGAAAAATCATGGAAGCCCATGATCGTCAAGGCCGCGGTGGCCGAATTGTTAGAGCATCGGACTCAAGACTGTCACGACGGCAATCTGAGTTCGAGGGTTCGAGTCACCGGCTGGCGCGTTGTTCCCTTGGGCAAGGAACTTCACCTCGATTGCCTACCTAGCCACTGGGTGGCCAAGCCAGCACAAACCAGTGCTGGTCCCACGCCCGGATAAAAAAAAAAAAAAAAAAAAAAAAAAAAGGTAACACCGGCACTCTCCGTGGAAAGGAACTGGGGACCCTACCACGTTCTCACTCCAAGAGCATCACAACATGAAAACTTCAATTAAGTATCATGCTGTGACCACGGCGGCTCAGACATGAACCTACCGTAAAAAAAAAAAAAAAAAAAAAAAAAAAAAAAAAAAAAAAAAAAAAAAAAAAAAAAAAAAAAAAAAAAAAAATAAAATATATTTTTATATAAAAATTTTAAAATTTATATATATATATTATAATATATATAAAATATATACACACAAAAATTTGATCCCTTTAAATGGGAAAATAGATGAAAAAATAAAAAAGATGAAATGGTCATAGAAAAAAACGGAATTTAGTGAAGAGTCAAAAAATTACTATGACTCCGAAAAACATACGCAGAGGTACGGGGGTTTTGGGCGACAAATAAGGTTTTGTCATGCGGGGTAGACAAAACCCATGGGGGGAAGGGAAAAATTTGGTTTGACCCCCCCTTGGCCTTGGTTTTTCAAAATGCGTGAATCCCTCCCCAAAAAATTTTTGTTTTCCAAACCTTTTCAGGGGGGTTAGTAAAAGAGAATAGCTTAAAAAACAATGGTTTTGGGAAAAACTACTAGTTTTTTTTGGTTTGAAAAATTTTAAAAAAAAAAATCAAAAAATGGAAATAAAATTAATGGGCCTTTTGAAAAAAAATAAAAAATAAGAAAAAGATTTAACCCTTAGGATTAAAATTTTATATATATTATATATATATTTTTTTAAAATTTTATATTTAAAATTAAATTTATATATAAAATTTTATTTTTTGGAAATCTATAAATAAATATAATCATGTGTATCTATCTATCATTATAATTATCTATCAACTCTTTTTCTATCTATCTATCTTTTTCTATCTATCTATCTATCTATCTATCTCCCCTATAATTATAAATATATAATATATAAAATTTTATAAAATATATATTATATATTTTATATATACACACCACCCCCACATAATAATTTTATATATTTTTATAATATATATATAAAATTATATAAAATAAATATTATATATATATATTATATATTTTATATATATTATTAATTATATGATATTATAAATATTATATAATAAAAAAATTATATATTATACCACAACAAAACCCACCACCCCACACCCATATATATATATTTTAAATAAAATATAATAATATATTATAATATATATATATTATATATTATTTTTAAAATTTATATATAATATTTTAATATATATATTTAATTTTATTAAATATATTTTAAAATATATATTTTATATAAAATATATATAATATTTTATAAATAAAAACCCACCCATTATTCCCCTGCGGGGACATGGGGCCTCTTCAATTTTATTTTGGGAGATTTTTATTTTGGCAGGGAAAAACCCGGGCCCAAATTTCCCCCTTTAGGGAAAACCTGTTTTTTCACTTCTCAAGGCGATTTGTCTTTTTCCCTCGCCTTGCGATCGGGCTCGAGCAAGCAATGAGAAACCGGCATTTTTAGGACCCGCCCAGGGGGAAATTAAAATCGGTCCAGGGGTTCTAATCACGGGGACTATCGCGGCAGCCCGAAATATTTCCATGGTGTAAAATACAGGGCACACCCCAACACACACCACACACACAAAAACCACACACACCCCCCCAAAAACACCCCACACACACACCCCAAAAAACATATATATTAATATAATAATATATTTTAAAAATATATATAATATGTTGTTAGGCTATTAATATATATTTTATATTATATAAATATATATTATATATATTATATATATATATTTGTATTTTGGTAATATATTATGTTATATTATATATATATAAAATTTTATAATATTATATTTAATATATATATAATTTTATTTTCTAATCATTTGGACTATCGCGGCACCCGCAATGGGTCCAGGGGTTGTTTAAAACCCACACACACACCCACACCACACCACACCCCAAAACACACACACACACCACACACACAAACACCCACCAACCCACAATTAATATAATTTAAAATATATAATACAAAATATATAATATATATCTATTGTGGTTTGGTGTGTGTTGTTTTTTCTTTTTAATATTATATATTTTTAAATATTTTAAAATTTTTATATATATTTTATATATATTATATAATATTTTATATATAATATGTATAATATTTAATTATAAAATTATATTATATATATCAAAATTCTATTTTATAAAAGATTTTTTTCATTTTTCTATAAATATATATATTTTTCCATATATATAAATCTATATATATATATATATATATATATATAATATAAAATATATATATAAAAAAGATAGATAGAGAGAGAGGGGAAAAGAGAGAAGGGGAGAGAGAGAGAGAAAAAGAACTTTTTTTTTTTCTTTTTTCTTTTTTTTCCCTATTTATTTTACATTTGACAATAAAATCCATTATCATAGACCTTAGCGAGGAGCAGACACTGAAACTTAAAACATCCCTCAAGAGTTACTTTTTTCCGATGTTCGTTTAAAAACGACACGCGGGTTACTCATTGCCCCACTTTTTTCCCTTAGTGTCTCTCTTGCATCTGTTTACTATCAAATTTATCGCTAAAAATTTGTCTTTTTTCAGGGTTTTGTATTATATTTTTCCCATTTTCCCAAACCAAATAAAAAACATACCCCCTTTCTTATGCACATAAAAATTTCTTAAAAAAGAAAGAGCACAACCCAAAGGCTCTCCCCCAAAAAATACCTTAGGGACGCCTGAGTAATCTGTTTGGGCACGTAAAAAATTAGAAAAAAAAAAATACTTGAAAAACAGTTTTAAATTTTCCCCATTTTTCCTGTCTGTTATGAAAAATTTGGGTTTTAAGCCATTATGTACGTGAATGATTTTTTACTGAAAATTTTCCCTTTTGTTTTTTTTTTCAAACATGCTTTTTAAATTTTTTCATATTTGAAAAGCAACCCTTTAAAAACCCGATATTTTAAATTTTAATCCTTTTCCCAGGGTTTTTTATGAGAATCAAATTTTTCAAATCCACGTGCATTTACATTAGCCCGAATTTTAAAATAATTTGTTTAAAATGAATGAAAAAAAGGGAAAAAGATTTTTTTTACTAAAAAAGGGTTTAAAAAGTATGAATTCCGAAAAGACAGGGGAAAAAATAAAAAACTCATAGGGGGGAGAGGGGAAAAAGGAAAAAAAGGTAATTTTTTTTTCAAATAAAAATCATTAAACATAATGAACTTTATAAACCCCAAAAAATGGGGTTTAAATCGGGGAAATTTTAATATGTCTCCCCCATAATACAAACACACACCACACACACACACACACACACAACCCCAACACACACACACACACACACAAAATTCACGCGCAATCTCACACACACACACACACAAGTCCATATTTGTATCTGTCCTATCAGTATATCTGTCTATCCATTTATCTTTTTTATCTATCTATCTATCTATCTATCTCCCTATCTATCTATATATATTAACTGTTCCCTCATCCAAAGCACCTCCAATATTGCAACTCCCTTTGAAATATTTCGAGTAGAATGAACATTTTATCCTCTTCAAAAAAATTCTCACTTCCTTTCCCCCGTACTCTCTTTATCTCCTTTATTAGCAAAGGCCTCTTTCCCTGGGAAAATGAACCCTTGTCGGAAATTTGATTAAAGTTTAATACGCACTGTTTCCCATTCAGGCGAAATTACTTTATAAATGCATATGTTTTTGTTTAGATTGATATTACCAGTTCATGCCAGTGGTAATGATTTTGCTTCTTGGGAAAAAAGATAAATAATAATAATGGTAATAATAACAGAAGCGTAAAAAAAATGGATAACGGTAGTTTATTGTCTTTAGGTTACCATAGATTATTCATGCCCGTAGATTAAGATTATTGAAGATTGTGTGATAAGCATGTGCTTATACTCGATACAAACGCACGCGCACACACACACACACACACACCACACACACACACAAAACACACACTTACATACACACACACATACAACACACACATACATACACACACACACACACACAGACACACACACACACACACACATTTATAAATAAATAATATAATATATAATATAATATATATAATATATATATTCATCTTTATATATATATATATATATTATATAATAACCCTATGTGTACTTATATTTATATAATTATATTTTAAATACATATATATATATATATAATATTATACTATATATATAATAATATATATATACATACATACATCAAAACATGCAATAATATATATATATATATAAATAACAGAATAATATATATAAATATAAAAATGAAAATAAATAAATATATATATATTTAAATATATATAGGAGAATAATATTATATAATATATATCAAAATATAATAATATATATATAAAATATATATATAATAAATATATATATATATATATATATATATATATCAAATATATACAATAATTCATTATATACATGCAATTATTATATATATATTTAGATATATTTATATATATAGATATTGGGTGGGGGTGGGGTGTGGGGTGGTGTGTGTGGGTGGTGGGTGGTGGGGGGTGGGTATGTGGGGGGGGGTGTGTGCATACTCAATAGAGATTATTATAATATATAATAATATAATATATATATATATATATATAATAAATATATTATGTATGTATAAATATATATATATCATTATATATATATATATATAATATAATATATATATAATATATTTCGATATACATAAAAACACACACACACACACACACACACAAACACAAAAAAAACAAACACACACACACACACACACACCAAACACACACACACACACACACACACACAAAACACAAAACCACACACACACAACACACATACAACGCAAAAAACACACACACAACACACAACGCAAAAACACACACACACACACACACAAAATAATACAAAGTTTTTTTTTTTAATTAAAAAACAAA
>NW_023649157.1:5000-6507 GCF_015228065.2 Penaeus monodon | reverse complement strand
GAAATACATCTGCAAAACCGACTTTATGAATAATTTCATCGATTTCAGGAGTCCCACAGGCACTCGAGGGAAACTTCCCCAAATTCAGAATAAAAAAAAGTATTTGCGATCGAATCGGATCTCGAACTCTGGGGCCTTAAGGATTAAGTTTTTCCAATGCCCACAATCCCTCGCAATTGAAGTCACAAGTATCGATTTTATGATGAAATTGAATTAAGAGTCCCGTACGTCAGATCATTAATATTATATATAGATTTATATATCAGTATAACTACAATATATACTAAGATTACTATATATAGTTATATATATATATAAAACTATACATATACATATAATATAAATCATATATATATATATACTATATACTATATTAATTACGCTATAATATTAGTATATCCATTATACATATATATATAATATATATTATATATATATATAGATATATATATATATATATATATATATATAATCAATTATTTTTTGTGTCGTTGATCTCAGGACTGGCAGGTTAAGCGTGGGCACAGGCCAACGCGATTATAACCCCGAGGAGACAGAGTCTCAAAGTGGTGGATCCGATACTTTTTTTTATGAATTTATATATATATATATATTTCAAAAACAGTATACGCGTAATTAATTCATACAAAAATGAAGAGTCGATTTTCGATCTGGTACGGCAGGTTGAGTGGGCATTTGCACGCGTTTATATGCGAGGAGTCTCAGGTCGATGAATCCGCTACTTTTTTATTCTATTTGTACTTTTTTCTTAATTCTATGGGTCGGAGGGCGAGCAAAAGAGTCGTCCAACACGCCAGTGCGGTGCCCTATAAGGACGGTCGAAGAGCGTCCATCCGAACGGTTTAACTCGCACAAAATGTGTCTGGCAAAGCAAGGACCATTGGGCGCGTAAAGTGAGACGAAGGATGCCCGTGCGCTTTCCAATGACCGCGAAAGGTCGCATTAACTCGAATCACCTAAAAAAGACAAAAAAAACTTAAGTGAGGGGAGAAATTTCGCCTTTTAATTTTCACCCATGGCCCCGACAGGCACATACGGAATCTAAGAGAGGGATTCGAAATATCTTGCAAAACTACCTTTTTTAATTAATATTTCATCCGATTTAAGGAATCCCCCAGGAGTTCGAGGAAAACTCGAATAAAAATTCGAATTAAAAAAAAAGTATTTGGATTGCTCGATCTGGGGTTAGGATTACGTTTCTCTGCAACCCATCCTCACAATCTAATCACACGACCCAATATTCGATTTTATATGAATTTAATAAAAGACCCGTATGTCAGTCGATAAAAAAAAAAAAAAAAAAAAAAAAAAGAAAAAAAAAAAAAAAAAAAAAAAAAAAAAAAAAAAAAAAAAAAATATTATATTAATATATATATATAGATTATATATATATATCTATATATATATATATTTAATTTTAAATATAGATATATATATATAATATATATAATCAAGTATTGTCGTAAAAACGGATATAAAAGAGCAG
>NW_023649156.1:0-6507 GCF_015228065.2 Penaeus monodon | reverse complement strand
TTTTGGGGGGGGAAAATTTAAAAAAAAAAATTTTTTTTGGGGGTTTAAAATTTTTTTAAAAAAAATTAAAAACCCCCCTTTTTTTTCCTTTTCTTTTTTTTTTTTTTTTTTTTTTGGGGGTTTGGTTTTTTTTTTTTTTTGGGGGGTTTTTTTTGGGTTTTTAAAAAGGGTTTTTTTTTTTTGGGGGGCCCCCTGGTTTTTTTTTTTTTTGGGGGTTTTTTTTTAAAAAAAAGGGGGGCCTTGGTTTTAAAAAAAATTTTTTTGGGGGGGGCCTTTTTTCATTTTTTTGGGTTTTTTTGGGGGGTTTTTAAAAAAGGGGGGGTTTTTTGGGGTTTTTTTGGGTTTTTTTTAAAAAAAATTTTTCATTTTTTTGGGTTTTTTTTTTTTAAAAATTTCCCCCCCCCCCCCCCCTTTTTTTTTTTTTTTTTTCCCCCCTTTTTTTTTTGGGGGGGGTTTTTTTTTGGGGAAAAATTGTTTTTTTTTTTTTTTCTTTTTTTTGGGGGGGGGGGTTTTGGGGTTTTTTTAAAAATTTTTTGGTTTTTTTTTTTTTTTTGGGCTTTGTTTTTTTTCCTTTTTGGGGTTTTTTTTTTTTTTTTTTTTAAAAAAAAAAAAAAAGGGGGCCGGGGGGGGGGTTTTTTTTTTAAAAACCCGGTTTTGGGGGTTTTTAGGTTTTTTTTTTTTTCCCCCCCCCCCCAAAAAAATTTTTTTTTTGTTTGGGGTTTTTTGGGGGGAAAAAAATTTGGGGGGTTTTTTTTTTGGGGAAAAAAAAAAAAATTTTTTTAAAAAATTTTGGGGTTTTTTTTTCCCCCGGGGGTTTTGGGGGTTTAAATTTTTTAATTTTTGGGGGGGGTTTTCCCCCCCCTTTTTTGGGGGGGGGGAATTTATTTTTTTAATTTTTTTCCCTTTTGGGGGGTTTTTAAATTTTGGGGTTTTTTTTTTTTTTTTTTTTGGGCCCCCCCCCCAAAAAAACCCCCCCCCCCCCCTTTTGGGGTTTTTTTTTTTTTTTTTAAAAAAAAAAAAAACCCCCCCCCCCCCAAAAAAAAAAAAGGGGGGGGGTTTTTTTTAAAAAAAAAATTTTTTTTTTTTTGGGGGGGGAAAAAAGGGGAAAAGTTTTAAAAAAAAAAAAAGGGGGGGGGAAAAAAAAAAAGGGGGTCCCCCCCCCTTTTAAAAAAAAGGGCCCCCCAAGGGGGAAAAAAAAATTTTTTTTTTGGGGGGCCAAAATTTTTTTTTAATTTTTTTTAAAAGGGGGATTTGGGGGGGGGGGGGGGGGGGGGAGTTTTTTTTTTGGGGGGGGCCAAAAAAAATTTTTTTTTTTTTTTTTTTTTTTTAAAATTTTTGGGGGAAAACCCTTTTTTGGGGGGGGGGGGGGGGGGGGGGTTTTGGGCAAAAAAAAAAAAAAAAAAAAATTTTTTTTTTTTCCCCCCCCCAAAAAAAAATGCCCTTTTTTTTTGTTTTTTTTTTAAAAAAACCCAAAAAAAAAAGGGAAAAAAAGGAAAAAGGGGTTTTTTTTTTTTTTTAAAAAGGGGTTTTTGGGGGGTTTTTTTTTTTTTTTTTTTTAAAAAAAAAAAAAAAGGGGGGGGGCTCCCCCCAAAAATTTTTTTTTGGGGGATTTTTTTTTGGGGGGGGGTAAAAAAAAAAAAAAAAAAAAAAAAAAGGGGGGGGGTTTTTTTTTAAATTTGGGTTTTTTTTTTTTTTTTTTTGGGGGTTTTTTTAAAATTTTTTTTTTTTGGGGGAAAAAAAGGGTTTTTTTTTTTTGGGGTTTTTTTTTTTTTTTTAAAAAAAAAAAGGTTTTTTTTTTCCCTTTGAAAAAAAAAAAACCCCCCCCCCCCCCCCCCCCCCCCTTTTTTTTTTTTTTTTTTTTAAAAAAAGGGTTTAAAAAAAAAAAAAAAGTTTTTTTTTTTTTTTTTTTTGGGGGGGTTTGAAAAATTTTTTTTTTTTTGGGAAAAAAAGGGGGGGGTTTTTTTTTTTTCCCCCCAAATTTTTTTTTTAAAAAAAAAATTTTTTGGGGGAAAAATTGTTTTTTTTAAAATTTTTGGTTTTGATTTTTTTTTTTGGGGGGGGTTTTTTTTTTTTTTTTTTTGACCCCCCTTTTTTTTTTGGTTTTTTAAAAAAAGGGGGAAATTTGGGGGGGGGGGGGAAAAAAAGGGGAAAGGGGGGGGGGAAAAAAAAAAAAAAAGGGGGGGGGGGGAAAAAAAAAGGGGGGAGGAAAGGAGGGAAGGGGTAAAGGTAGGAAAGGAAGGGAAAAAAAAAAGGAGAAGAGAGGAATTGAAAAAGGGTGGGTAATCTAAAAAGGGGGGGGTAGGGAAGAGGAAAAAAGAGGGGGAAAAGGGAAAAGGAAAGGGAAGAGGGGGGAGTGGGGGAAAAGGGGAAAAAAAAAAGAAAGAAGAAAAGAGGGAAATGGTTGGTAAAATTGGGTAAGGAAAAAATGGAAAGGGGGGAAAAGGGTAAAGGGAAGGGAATCCAAGTGTTTCAAAATTGGAAACAAGGGTCAAAAAGAAAAGGTTTTTTTAATGGTTAAAGAAGCCTACTTTTTCCCCCATTTTTGGCAAAATTTTTTTTTGGTGAAGGGGGAATCCCCCAGCTCAGGCTTCCAAAATAAATTTTTTCCCTTTACCATACTTTGGTATGGAATGTTTTTTTTTTATGAATTAACAAAAATTTCAACCAAATAAAAAATTTTATTTATTTTCAAAAACCAAAAATTTGAAACTCCGGCCTTTTAAAAAATAGGTAATTTTTTCCAAATTTCACCTTTAAAATTCCAAAAAGGAATGTTTTGGGAAAGGGAAAAGAATGGGATTTTGGGGGGGGCCCCACCAGGAAAATTGGCTCCCTTAAAAGGGGTTTTCCCAGGTTTGGAGAACTTGGGGAATTTTTTTCCCAAAAAATTTAATTTTTTTGTGTTCAATTTAAAAAGAAAAAATTTTTCCTACTTTCCAAAAAAAAATTTACCAAATTTAACTTCAAATTTTGAAAAAGGATTTGGGTGAAAGAAAAAAAATGAAAAAACACCCCAATTTCCCCACCCATGAAAATTTACCCTTTATAAGCTTTCAATTTTTTGGCCCAGTGGGTAAATATGGTGGGCAGTTTTGGTTTTTTTTTCTTTGTTGGGCCAAAAAAAAAACCAACAGGAGAGGACAACCCTTTAAATTCCCCTTGTGGCATTTCAGAATGGTTTAATGCCCCAAACCAAACAAATACTATAATGGGTTAAAAATAAAAAAAACCTAAACCAAGAAACCCTTTAAATGTCTATGCCCCCTAATCAGTGCCAAACTATAGAATAAATGTTTTAAACTTATTTTATAAAAAATTTTTTACAGGCTGAAACTTATGGCCCTTTTTTGTTGCCAACTTTTACACTGGTTAAAATTGGCCCAAACAATCCTTCCTTAAAAGGATTATTGTGGGCAATGAACCAAAGTGATTTTTAAACCTTTTGGTGTACCTTTTTTAATCACACAAAGAAACAAATCAGAATAATGAATTTCAATCTTTTTGTTCAAAATAATTGGTTGGGAAGGAAAGTGTTTTTTTCAAATTTTGAACCGTGAATTGGGAATGTAAAACAAGCCTTTTTTCCCCCTGGGCTTTGAAAAACGGGCAAAATAATCATCAGTTATGAAATCGCCCTTTTCTGCCTAATTTGAACAAGCAAAACCCCCCCGTTTTTCTCACTCTTGCCGTTTTTCGCTATTCCTTCTCTCTTCTCTACCCTTACAAAGCCCTCCTTTCCTTTTCTATTTTTTCGACAACCCTTTCCAAATCTTTCCCGAAATAATTTTTTTGGTTCGATCTTCCCCCTACTTCCCCCCCGTCCTGCCGTTTCACCTTTATTTTTTCCCCAACTTTGCCCCTCGCTTACTTTTTCTTTTTTCCTCACTACTTCTTACCCAAAACCCCCTCTTTCCAGAGTTTTTTTTATCACGGTGTCCCACACATCCAAAAAACCTGATTAATGGAACTCCCAAACCCCCGGCTGATAAACCAAAACCTTTCGTTGATAACCGAAAGTAGATAAATCCTCTTTTCCTTCTTTTTCTCAATACACGTTTTATTGTTCCCCTCGAGGTTTTTTGTCAACACCCCTTTCCGTTATATGAATTATTTCCCCTTTTTCCCGTTTGCATTGGAAAATTATGAATACCTTTTTGGCTTTACAAGATTACGCCTCGAACGGAAACGGTCTTTTTTTTTGTAGCTCCGGGCTACGCTCAAAGTAAACATTGACCCATAGGCTTTTTGGTTGGCAATTTTAACTTGGGCCTTTTTTTCTACTAGTGTTTTTAAAATAACAGTCCATCTTTTATAACTTTACAATCATGTTTTTTCCATTAATCCCCCCAGCAGCTTTAGGGCTTTCCAATTAGGAAATACGCTCTCATGTTTCCTTTTTCCCATTTAACATCTCTTTTTCGTTTAGCTGTTAAAATTGTGTTTTCAAATACAGTTAAAGAAAGTTGCCCATTGGTTTAATTTCTCTCCTTTACCGAAAATTTTTCCTTTGACAATTTTTCTTAAAATTAGCCTTGTGTTTGAAAAACCAAATATACGCTTTCAGCCACCTTTTTTCCCAACTGTGCTTTTGAAGCCGCCCCAGGGTAATTTTTTACAACCCACACATCCACCAAAACCACAAAACGTGTATAAGCGTATGTGGTGGTTAAAATGTAAGTAAAACAGTCCCCGCCACCAGGCCGTTTGGGGGGTTTGAAAAAAAACACTTTAAACCCCCAACCCCAAAAAACCGCCAGGGGGGGATTCCTTCACGCTCCCAAAGGGAAAAAGCCCTTTTTTAGAGGAAAAAAAACGACATATGAGGAAAAAACTTTTTTACATTCCAAAACCCATTCCCCCCGCCACTACCGGGGGGGTTTTTAGTTTTTCCTTTTATTTTTTTCACCAAACCAATTTAAAACGGAAAATTTGGCTTTTTTTGGAAAAAGAATAACGAAAAAATACCCCCCCAAAGTTTTTAGTTATTAAAATTGAAATATATTTTTTTTTAAGGGCCAAATGTTGAATTGGGATCCAAACTTTTTTTTTTTAAAAAAAACAGGTGTACCCCTCCCGGAAAAATAAATGGTTCTATAAAAAACTTATTTCCCCAAAAAAAAAAAAGGGAAAACGGGGAAAAAAGGCCCGATGAAAAAAAAATAAAAGATTTTATTTAAAAAAAAGGGGTAATATAAAAAAAACAACACAAAAAAAGAAAAATTATTATTATTATTCCAAAAAACAAAAAAAATGAAGGGCCCTTTTGTGGGAAAAATTCAGTATAAATATTCAAAACCATGCTTACATTTAATGGCATTGGGTTTTTAAAAACCAACGTGTGGGGGGTGTATGTGTGGTGCAAAAATATATTTGTAATAATTTTTTATAAATCTTTTAAATTTATGCATGGATTTTAAAAATTTTTTGGTTTTTATTAATATTGGGGGTTGGTTTTTTTTTTTTTTTTTATTTTTATTATATTTTAATAATTATTTATATATTATTATTAATAAATAATATAATATTATTATATATATTTATATTATATAATTTATATATAATTTAAAACCAACACCACCCCCCCCAACACCACCACAACCACCACCCCACAACACCACAAAACCCCAACAACAACCCCAACAAACCCAACCCAAAAAATTATTAAATATTATAATATATATTAATATTATTATTATTATAAAATATTTATTATATATTAATAAAATAATTATAAATATACATATATATAATATATTATAATATATAAATTAATAAAATTAATTATATTATAATTAATAATTTTAATATATTATGTAATTTTTTTTTTTTATATAATATTTTACATATTTTTTAATTATTTAAAAATAAAATTTTATTTTAAAATAATATATTTTTAATAATATAATATATATTATTAATATATTATATAAAAATATTTTTTTGTTGGGTGGGGGGGGTGTGGTTGGTTGGGTTTTGGGTTGTGTTTGGTGGGGTGGTGGGGTGGGGGTTTGGGGTTTTTGGGGTTGGGGTTTATTTAATAAAATTTTTTTAATTATTTGTTTATTAAATAATTTTAAAATAAATAATTTATATATATAATTAATTATTAATATTATTAATTAAATATAATAATAATTTAAAATTTTTATATAATTTTTAATTTCCCTGTTTTATTCATTTTTTTCCCTATTCTAAAGTTTTTCAATTTTATTTTATATTTTTTTAATTTTTAAAATTTTAAATTTATAATTTTTAATTAAATTTTTTATTTATATTAATTTTAAAAATTTTTTTTTTTTTAAATTTTTTTCCTTAGCATTTTTTTTTTTAAAAAAATTTTTAAAAACTCGAAAAAAAATTTTAAAGGGCCCAGGCCCCCCTTTTTTGGGGAAATTTTTAAAATTTTTTTTTTTTTCCCCAAAAAAAGTTAGGTTTTTTTTTTTTTTTTCCCAAAAAAAAAAAAAATGTTGGATTTTTTAGCCATTTTTTTTTTTTTTTTTTTTTTTT
>NW_023649155.1:0-6508 GCF_015228065.2 Penaeus monodon | reverse complement strand
ACCCTCGGGGTTTTTTTTCCATTTAATTTTTTTGTGTGTAACATTTTTTTAAAAAAAGAAAAATATCAAATCAAATTTACAGTAATTTCTCTTTTCTTTGTGGAATTGAGTTTGAAAAAGCGGAAACCCAAAACAGTACGTGTGTGGGGGTACAGTACACCTCCCCTGAGGGTTTTAACAGGGGGTTTCCCAAAGTGTGATAATAAAGTGGTTTTAATTTGCTTAATTCCTTTTTGTTACAATTATTTTATATGTTTATTATGTTCATTTGCTTTTAAAAATTACCCCTTTGTGCGGGAAAAGGGGGGGGGTTGCATCCACTGTCAGTGTGGGTTTTGAACTAGGTCGCCGGGGGGGTTGCTCGACCAGAACGCTACACCCGAAAAAATAGTTATTTGGAGTTTTTGTGGAATGATAAATAACAAATAATAAGTTAATGAGGGGTTGATGGTGATGAAGTGGGGGAAAAAAATAAAAGTGATGATGATGATGATGATGATGTGTGATGATGATGTGAGATGATGATGTTTGATGATTGATGATGATGATAATGAAAAATAATCATAATGATAGGGAATAATAATAACAAAAAAAACAATGAATCACAAAAAATGACAATAACCAAAGGGTACTAAAAAAGATTTTAAATTTATTTTACTATATTTTTTACTTTTTTTTCGTGTGATAATAACTAATCACTAATTCCGGTACAAAAATTCCACAAAAAAAACCTGCTCAAGAATAAAATTTTAAAAAAAATTGTTTTTCCTTTTCAATTCATTAAGGGAAAAAAAAAAAATTTGTTATAAAACACTAAAAAAATTTCGGGTACTGTTTTCATCATTCAAAACCCAAACGATCGCAAAGCTGTTTTTGCATAAAAATTTTTACTTGTTCAGGGGGAAAAACTTTGATAAGGGGGTGAGAAACATAACAGTATCTTTATTTTTTTTCATTTTTTCTATAAATCCCCTATTACATGTGGTTTAAATGTGTATGTGTGTATTTTTATAAAAAAAATAATATATATATATTTATATATATATATATATATATATATATTTTATATATATACATAAAAATATATAATATTATATTAATTATATAATTATATATATTTTAAAAAATATAAAATTTTATATTTTTAAAATTATAAAAAAAAATTACATATATATATATATATTTTTATATAAAAAAATAAAATATATATATATTATTTTTATATAAAATTAAAATTTTAAATATATTGGGGTGTGTGTTTGTGTGTGTGTGGTGTGGTGTGGTGGTGGGGGTTTTGTTTTTAATTCTTTTATCAATCTTATTGTGTACACACACACACCACAAAACACACACCCCCACACACACCCCCACAAAAACACAAAACACACCACACATATATATATCAATCAAAAACGGTTGGGGGCATGTTGAGCAGCCGTGGACCTCTCCACCATCCTTCGACAAAAACCGATTTACGCTTTTCTTTCCACTTATAAACCATCGACAGCCCGCAAAAATCTTTGATATTGTCGCTCAGTCTTGTTTTTGGTTTTTCCCTCTCCTCGTTTCCTTCACCATCCCTGTCAGCAAGTTTTTTTCAAACTTTTTTTTTCTCATTAATGACCAAAAAAAAATTTAATTTCCTCTTTTTTCAAGATGCCCAAAAGTCGGTTTTTAAAATTTTTATTTTTCTCAAAGCATTTATCATTCGCTTTTCCGGGTCCAGTAATACGCGTATGTCGAAAACACCACATTTAAAAAACATTGATCTTTTTCTTGTTATCTCCCTTCAACACCCAACACTCAGAAACCATATGAGCAATTGGGAAAACTAATGAGTCAAAACCTAGCTTTGCCCCCCCGTAAGGAAGTTTTGGTTTTCCAGTTTTGTTTTTGAGAGCAACTTGGCCTTTTTGGAAATTTTTGGTAATTCTTCTTTTTTATCTCGGTGAAATCATCATATGTTTTTTTATTAAAACAGCCCAAGATAAGTAAACCTCTTCACTTTTCCAAAAAAATCATTCCTTTTGATTGTAACATGTTCCCATATTTTTCATTCCCGGGGTTTAATCTTAATCTTAGATCTTAGTTTTTTTTGGCTTTTTTAAGAAAAAAGCCAGCCTTTTTTCGCTTGTTTTCAAAAATTTATCTAGTAGTTTTGAAGTTCATTTGTACGTTGGCAATCAAAACCTATATAAATCGGGTTTACCTAGTTTTGAAATTTTTTGTACCCCTCAACACCACATTTTCCTTAAAAAAAATTCTCTGAGCACCCTCCATAATTGTTTTCAGAATTAATTAAAGAGGGGGGGAGACAGAATGCCAACCCCTGCGTATTTTTTGGTTTTTGATTTTCAAAAAACCTTTCTTTTAACCCATAAGTGGTTTTCTTACAGTGTTTGTTTTTGGTATACCAAGCTTTTATTAATTGGGAGTGTTTTTGGAAAAACTCATATCGTACATTTTTATTCCAGAGGAAAAACGTGATAAAAACAGTATCAAAAGCTTTCCAAATCGAGAAACCAGGTAAAAGGTTTTTTTTGATGTTTTTTTTTTCTATGTTTAAATTTTAAATTTTAGAATCGGTTTTTTTTCGGGTCCCTTTTTTCCAGGGCAAAAAAAAACCCCGCTTGTTCTTTTGAAATTTTCCCTTTAATTTTCAACTTCATTTTTAGCAAAAAATTTTTCAAAAAATTTTTTGTGCTGTGATTTATTAAGGCAATTGCCTATTATTGTTGTTGGGGAGTGCTAAACCTTTTTTAGGTTTTTGGGAGAAAAAAAGATGATTTTACCCCAGTTTCTGGCCATTTTCTTTCATTCCATTTTTGACAGATTTGTAGAAGAAGTTTTCAACTTTCGCCCAGCATTTTTTAATTAGGTTCTGTGTTTTTCATCTTTTCCCCGGGTTTGTTATTCTTTATTTTTTATGGTTTTTTAACTTCGTTCCAGCAGGGGCGGGTGGTTTCCTCGCTGGATTGAGTCTAATTAATGTTTTTGTTAGATTTTTTTTTTTTTGTATAATTTGGGAAAAAACAATATTGATTCCATCATTTTTTGACTTTTTTTCCACAATAAAACAAGCCTCTTCAGTTTTGATAGGGTCCATTGAGGTTTAAATTTTCGTGGGGGTTTTTTCGTACTCCTTGGGGGGGAGTTTTTTTTATTTGTTTATTTTAGAACAGTTTCAATCTCTGGCAAGTTTCATTTAAATATTTTTCCTATCTTGTCGAAAATAATCTTTGAATTTTTTTGGTTTTTTGTTTTTTGTAAATTACTTTTTCAACGGGGATTATTGATATTTTTTTTTTAGGATTTTTTGGGTTTTTCAATTTCATTAGTGTTTTTTCAGTATCCGGGGGGGGAATTTGTCT
Source organism: Penaeus monodon (assembly GCF_015228065.2). Taxonomy (NCBI): domain Eukaryota; kingdom Metazoa; phylum Arthropoda; class Malacostraca; order Decapoda; family Penaeidae; genus Penaeus; species Penaeus monodon. Next base: position 3,137 of record NW_023649155.1, on the reverse strand, counting down.
TTTTTTTTTTTTGGCGATAGTTTCAAAAGCAGTGCTCAGAAAAAGAGTTTTTTTTCCTTCTTCCCAAAAAACCTTTTGGTTTTATCATTTCACATTGATTAAGTATTTCAAATTTGTTGACACTGCAATTTAATTGTTATCAAGATTTTTGAGTCGAGTTTTAGAGGTGGGGTGGACGTCCATTTTTTTGATCTTTTTTTTAAAGTCGTAGTTAGTAGGGGGTGGTCACTGTTGCATCGGCCCCCGGGTTTGTTTCAAATTTTATGAAAAACTTCCATTTTTTGGTTCAGCACAAGTATTTTTCAATTTGGTTTGCTGTTCTTTTTCTGGTGAAAACCACGTGAAAAAGTTTTTTGGGGTTTGGGTGTTGGAACAATGTATTGGTAAAAAAACAAATTTTTTTTTGTACTACAAAAATCAAAAAAAATCTTTTTACCTTTTTTTCTTTTTATATCTCCAAGGCCCGAATTTTTTTCCAAAGGTGTAAAATTTTTTAAGATTTTTTTACTTTGGCTTTGGGTCTCCATGATTTTTTTTAAAATTTCTTGTTGGGGAATGGTTAAATTTATCTTGGAGAGGTTATAAAAAAAATTTTCCATTTCTTCACACTTGCAAATTTGGTTTGGTGCGTAGCATTTTTTAGATATAAAAATTGAGGTTTTTTTTGTATTCTGACTTTTAAAAAAAATTTGCGATTTTTTTTATTGGGCTGTCCCAATTAGTGCATTTTCCCGTTTTTTCGTAGAATCATAGAAACCCCGGGGGAAATAAATTTCCTTTCTTCTTTTCCAAAAAAAAAGAACGTCGGGTTTTCTTTAGTTTTGAAACTTCCATTATTTTTTTCCAATTGGTCCCCATGATTCCTAGTATTTGAATTGTATCATCCATTTTCGTTACAGACGTTTTTAATTTTACCCATTCTTTCTTTTTTCCTTACTTTTCCACTTTTGTTTTTTTAATGTTTTTTTAATTGGACCTGTTTTCTTTTTCTTTGCTTCCAGATGATTTTTAACTTGTCAGCCTGGTTGCCCACTAACTAACGCGCCCCCTTTATAACCCCACGCGACGGGCGAGTGGTTGAATTATCGTTTCTGTAATTTTTAAATTGGTTTAGAGGTTTGCAGGAGAAAATAAAATTTTGAGTGGAACCCCCCAGGCCCTTTTAAAAACTCCCCAGTCCCAACTAATTGGGAGGAACTATCTCGCCGCTTTTAAAAAGTTTTAAAATGTAAAACGCCAGACATATTATTTTTGGGGAAAAAACCCGTAATCAGTAGAACTGAAGGTGTTTTCACCAGAATCCCCCTGCCCCGCGCCCGACCTTTCACCGCAACCCTGGATAGGGGAGCTAATAGGGGGTATCCTTGTTCAAAAAAAGGGAAAACCTAGGGTGCATTTTAATGTTACCCCGGAAAAAAAATATTAAAAATATCATATATAATATTAAATATATATAATTTTTAATAAATATATAATAATTATGCAATATACTTTTAAATATATGTTATATAAATAAATACAAATGAAGGTGAAGTGTGGCATGCGGCGTACGGGGGTGTAGTGTATGGGCAACACAAAAAACCCCAACACACACACACACACAACAACAAAACCCCCCAAAAACAACCACACCAAAAACACACAACATTTTCACACACACAAAAAAACAAAACAACCACACCAACCCCCCACACAAAATACACACACACACAAACACACACCCAAAACCCCAAACCACACAAATATTTTATTTAAAAATAATATATATATAATAAATATATATATGAAAAATTTATATATTTATATAATAATTATTAAATTTTTATTTTAATAATTATATTTTAATTGCCCCCTCTGTCTATTTACCTATCCTTCTATTTACCACCATCCATTTTTTTTAATCTAGAACCATGGGAAAAAGAAAAAAAAAAAAAGGCGCACAAGAAGAAAAAAGATAAAAAACCAGGAAGAGATGACTTAGAGGGGAAAACCCCCTCAAAAAAACAGAAGAAGAACGAAAGAAGGAAGGAAAAAATTAAAAGGGAGTAAAGGACGGAAGAGGAGGAGAAAATATTCGAGAGGAAAAAGAAGAAAGACACAGAAGGAGAAAAAAAAGAAGACGAAGAAAGAAGGGAAACAAAAAACCAAAGGGGAGAGGAGAAAAACGCAAAAAAAAAGAAAGAAAAAAATACGAATGAGGAGATAAAAAAAAAACGAAGGGTAAGGATTAAAAAAGGAAGAAAAAAAAAAGAAGAAAAAAAAAAAAGGAGGGAAAGAAAAAAAAAAAAAAAGCAATTTCCCTTGAGGACGTTTGCAATCCTCTGTTGAATAACTGCAACACTGCTTTTCATGGTGTCTCTGTTGCACTCATTTGTTTGACGGGCCCAAAACCCTTTGGGGGCATTGCTCCGTCTCCCAAAAAGCATCTAAAATCCATTTATGACAGCATTCACTTTGCACTTTTTTTTTTTTTTGTAATGTAAATTCAATTCCAGTTTTTTTTTTTTTAATTAGTCCCTTCCCAACTTTTTTAAAACTTTGTATTTTCTTGTTTTGATTATTCCGTCGTATATTTATTTATTTATCTATTTTTTTTCTTTTTTTTCCCGTTTCACCCCTAATTGTTGTTTATTTTTTACGATTTTTTTTGTGTTTATTTTCTTCAGGGGTTTATCAGTCTTTACCCCCCTCATCTGTTAGATTTTTCCTAACAGTGGTGTGGGGGAAAAAGTGAATGTAGAGTGAGTGTTAGAAGAGTGGAGTGTGGAATGAGTGAGGTATGAAGATGAGTGTGGGAATGGTGAGGGTTGAATGAGTGGTGTTGTGAATGAGTGAGTGGTGGGAAAAGGGAGGGTTTGTGGTGTGTGAATGAGGGGTGGTGAATAAGGGAGTGTGTGAAATGAGGAGTGTGTGAAATAAGGGAGGTGGGAGTGTGGAAGATGAGTGTGTGAATGGTGAGGGTGGAATAAGTGAATGTATGAAAAAGTGGTGTAGAATGAGTGAGGTGTGAATGAGTGAAGTATGAATGAGGAGTGGGAATGAGGAGTGTGTGAACGAGTGAGTGGTGAATGAGTGAGTGAAAAGAGGAGAATGTGCTGAGTGACTTTGGAATGAAATGAGTGTGTGAATTTTAGTGA
>NW_023649154.1:5000-6509 GCF_015228065.2 Penaeus monodon | reverse complement strand
CAAACACACACACACACCCACACAAAACACACACACCCACACACACACACCACAACACTCCCCACACACACACACCACCACTCACTCACACCACACACACAAAACACACACACCACACATATATATATATATCTATATATATATAGATATATAATATAAATTATATATGTATATATATATATATATATATAATATATATATATAATATATATATATTAATATATATTTTATATATATATATATATATAAATGTGTGTGTATGTCAATAGTATATATATATTATATATATATATATTATATATATATAATATATATATATATATATATATATATATATAGAATATATTAGTCCGGGTAAGACAATAAACTGCACCCTAGGGTTCCCTTTGAACAAGCACCCTATTAGCCCCCTATGCCAGGGTTGCGGTGAAGCTGTGGGCAGCAGGGCAGTGGATATCTGGTGCAAACACCTTGGGTTTTACTGATTACTGGTTTCACCAAAAAATATGTCGGGCGTATTGCAGTGTAACTGTTTCAAAGCGGCAGAGATAGTTCCTCCTATTATTTGGAGACCGCGAGTTGAGAAGGAGCCTGGGGGATTCCACTCATCTTTCTTTCTCTGACAAACCACTACACCAATGATTAAATACAGAAATGAAAATTCATACCACATCGCCCGTCGCGTGGGTTATCAAGGGGCGCGTTGTTCGGGTGGGCAACCAGGCTGGCAATGTTAAACATGCACGGGAAAGACAAAGAAGACAAAGAAAACATGTCTAATTAAGAACGCTTTAAAAAATCGGAACGTGGAACGTAAGGAAAATGAAAGAGATGGGAAAATTTTACATACTGTCTGTAACGAAATGGATGATACAACATTCAAATACTAGGAATAAGTGAGCCCAAATTTGGAAAAGTAATGAAAGTTTAAAACTAAAGAAAACAAGACCGTTTTTTTCTGAAAAGAAGAAAAAAATTTATAGTCACGGAGTTGCTATGATTCTCACGAAAAAAAAATGCAAATGCACAAATTTGGGGTTTAAAGCCCAAAAAATGATCGCATTATAAAAGTCAGAATACAACAAAACCTCATAACATTAGTTTATCCCAATGCAAACGCACCAACCAACAATGCAAGTGATGAAAAAATGGAATTTTTTTATACACCTCTCCAAGAACTTTAGACACAATCCCTAAAGAGAGTAAAAGTAATTATGGGAGACCTCAACGTCAAAGTAGGCAAAATGATCTAAAAAATGACATCTGTGGAAATTCGGCCTTGGAGATATAATGAAAAGGTGAAGATTTATTGAATTCTGAAGTACAAATAATCTAGTTATGCCAACACAATGTTCCAACACCACCCAAGAATTTGTACACGTGGTTTTTCACCAGACAAAAGAACACGGGCAAACAAATTGACTACATTGTGTTGAACCAGAAATGGAAAAGTTGTATAAAAAATGGAAAAGACAAGACCTGGTGCCGACTGCAACAGTGATCACCAAC
>NW_023649153.1:2500-5000 GCF_015228065.2 Penaeus monodon | reverse complement strand
TATATATATATATATATATATATATATATATATATATATATATATATAGTATATATATATATATATATATATATATATATATATATATATATATATACATATTCATAACGCACACAATCACACACATATAAACCACACACACACACACACATGTGTATATATATGTGATATATAATATATATATATATATATATATAATATATATATTATTATATATATATATACATATATATATTATTGTTATTATTATATTCATTAGATATAAAAAATATATAATAATATTTATATATATATATATATATATAATAATATATATATATATATTATATAAGATATATAATATATATAATGTGGTGTGGTGAGTGTGTCTGTTATATTATCCAAGTATTATGTACATATTATAATATAATCTATATCTTATATATATACTATTATATACTATATATATATTATATATATATAATATTATATATATATATATCTCGATAGCTCGCATAGATAGATAGATAGCTCAGATAGATCGATCGATATATGGCTCGATAGCTAGATTATATATCCATATATATAATATCTATACGTATATATCATATCTATCCCATACTCTCTCTATATATATCTATCTATATAATCTTCGCTATCTATATATCTATCATGAACCGAATTCATATAGACAAATGGTAACAAGGTATGAATGAGAAATGAATATCTTTCACAATACAAGAGTATGTATTTGTACCGTTTTCGAATGCAATCTTCCGTCAGAAATACATACAACAAGAATTACATAGAAATATATTCTGGGCTTGAGCTGACAAAATACCTGACTGTGGACCTCCTATTCGTTTGCTCGTAGGATTGTTGCTGTGACCTTGGATAATATGAACCTGTCCGATGCCCTGTTTTGGACATTACTCTCCGTCGCGATGTATGCTGCTTCCATAATTTTTTCTTTTTTAGTTTGTTCAGTCCTTCATGGAACTATTTCTCGTCTTCCAGTTTTTGGTAGATGTCCACTTCATCTACATGTACCCACCATGATGGCATTGGAAGTTCTGTGGTGACGATGTCAACCCGATGTTTCGCTGATCCTGGTGCTGAAACCACGGGCCTGTTTCCCAAAGTATGCTTAATCGCAACCCGCTGCAGGGTATGCGATATACAACACTACAAGGGTTGCTTTCGGGCTCTTTCTGTCACGTATTAAGTCATGTACTTTTCCCCGGATGGCTGGCGATTCCTCACTGTTTTGCCGAAGTATCTTGCTGATCGCCGGGGAAATGTTACATGACGGAAAATGAGGCAATTATTAGAAGAGGGTGGCGGGGGTCCTGCTCTTACAAGTAATGCTCTCTCTCGCCTTCTTTCTGAGGTTTACAGGAAGCCTTGCTGGATACTGTGTTGTTTTTCATGAAAGAACTAATTATATAGGCCAACGCTCATTCTCGAGAAATTCAGGGCTGCAGATCTACAGTGCTCTGAGGAAGAAGCCAATCACAACACCAGAATTTCGTTTTGTTGCTTGTGGGCGGAGGTAGTAATGGATATAATCATCCTTATTTGTATGCTTTTCTGTATAGAGAACCGTAGGCCGTCGTCCACCCCCGATTGATCAGAGTGTCCAGGAAGGTAGTTTCTGATTCTTTCTCCTCTCCTCCACGTGAACTTTATTTTCTCGTGAACGGAGTTTAGATCCCGCTTTTTAGTGTATGTTGTAAGCACGCCTCCTGGGGACAATGAAGAGGACGTCATCTACGTATCGAAGCCATGTTGATGTCCTGCCCGATTATATCCTTAGTTTCCCTCTCCAGCGTCTCCATTAACAAGCGAGCCTGCGGCACTCAGGGGGAGCCCAGGCGAGACCCACTAATCTGCGGTTATTCATCCCAGCAATTTCGAAGTAGCCGAAGTCCAACGCATAACTTCACTAGGAGAACGATGGTGGTGTCTCAGGCAGCGGGAGTTTCTGCGTTCCGTCATGGAGCTGGTGACCCTCTCGACTGCCCGACTGCTCCGTCTGTGGGGTACCTTTGGAAGAGGGTTTAACACAAAACTGGCAGGTTTTTTTTTCTATCACCCAGAATTCTGGAGAACGTCTGATGAGTCCCCGGAGTTCTTCAGGTGGAATCACTGATGACCCCCATAGCGCCAGGGGGGTTTTTAGCCAAATACATTGGCCAAACGATGGGGGGCGCTGCCAATTCCAGAGGTGATCGGTCTCATCGGCACGCCTTGCTTGTGTACATTCGGGAGACCTCTCATGACGGGTTGGCTCGGGGGCCCTCTTCCAGCAGGTGAAGTAGGCGTTTACCTTCGGCTGAACGCAGAAGTAAATCCACTCGCCTTTTTTTCTTGAACTCCAGCCCTCCGATCCTTCCCCTTCACCTTTCTTTACTTCCCGGTAAACAGGAGAATCGGAAAGTAAATTTGTTCATTTTGAGTAATCTCACTTTTATCCATAACAACAATCCACCACCTTATCAGCCCTGGTTATGAAGATGGG
>NW_023649151.1:0-6510 GCF_015228065.2 Penaeus monodon | reverse complement strand
ATTTTCAAACCTCACCTTTTTACTAAACTTTATAAATCTACTGCAGATGAAAAAGAGAAAATTAGGTAAGAGGGAGGTGATTTTTGATGTTTTTTTATTTTTTGTTTTGATTTTTATATATTTGATAAAGTGATGATACTAATAGATTTAATAGACCTTATTAAATATACAGTATCCCTCTCTTGTGCAGATACGTTAAGTTTGATCCACTTGGTCACAAACTCATCACTGGCATTGCAAACACATCCCATGATCGACAGAGCCATGGGGCCAGTAGAACAGTGGATGCACAAATGGCTTTTTCCCCTTCACATTCAGAATTAGTGGAAAGGGAGCAGCAGCTCTCACATCGTTACAACCAATTGTAAAGCCAGTACCTTAACTTAATGTCACGATATGAAGCCCTTACCAGCAGAAATTTCAATTCAAGAACATCTAATAGAGTAAGTGTGAAACTGACCAAAGAATTTTGTAATGTACATCAACACAATGTTTAGCATTCTGTGACAGCAGCAGAACTGTTTAATGTGGAAATGTTGTAGTGCCTTTTTCTTTGCTCAGGAGTTCTTTTTTTCTTCTTTTAGATTGACAGGGGTACAGACCCCATAGATCCTCCTCCAACTCAAGGCAACAACCCTTGCTCAATCAGGCCAGACAGTTTGCAAGACAGGTGACTGAGGAGAGGAGAGCAACTTACAACGTCAGGTATGATGCACAAATCAGTGTTTTTCTAATCTGAACTGTTGGCTTGTTATTTTAATTCTTGTAATTTTGCTCAGTAAAAGAATCATCTGCTTATAAGAATAATTGTCTTAGTACAAAAACAGCATGAGATTGATCTTGCTTTATTTTTTCTTTCATATTATGTGATATTCATACACCTTTCTCTTTTATTGTCTGGCCATAGGAATCAACAGGTGAAATGCCAAGGAACAGAACCACATGGGGTCCCAAGACTCACATTCTGGACGGGATTCACAAGCCACTAATGACCTAAATGTAAGACTGGAGGAGGACTATGGTCTTAGTGCAGTACGGACTCTGAGACAGATTATTAGTGATGATAGTGCATATCTTCAAGTTTAGATTCGAGTCATCTGCAACGAGTGGCACAAGTGGAATATCTGAGAGAAATACTCGTTTCACTCCTGTGGACGTCAAGGCTTCACCGACCAGGGCAGGATTCGACAGTGCTGGAGAGGCTTCTAATGTGCAGAGTTTATGGGATAATGCTGTCAGCGGGATGGGGGATCTCCCAGCACCCAAAGGGTGGGGAGGAAGGGGTTACAGGTAGTAGGAGAGGAGACAATTTTGTTCTTGATCGTAGGAATTACAGACGAACTGATGATAGAGGCAGTGATGAGGATGATGTAACATTAGGCCCTGCTGGACTAAATCTTCGATCAACAGGGTCGCAATCGGGGCGTCAAGGTACCCTTTGGGGTTACTTCACTAGTAATGGTTCTGTGATCCAACCCGGACGCTCAAGAGTGCCTAGGGAAAACAGAAGTGAAACTGAAATTGAAACCAGTAGTAATAACGCTGCTGAAAATGTTATTGGTAATGATGAACCAGAAAACTCACAAGAGAGTGCAGTGCAACAAAGAGTTGAAAACAATGGTGCACCTTCTAGTGATGCACATATACTCTCTCAAAGCGCAGGAACTGCTCCTCCAACAAGGGGAACAGATCCTGTGAGACTCGGCAACACTGGTGAAATTCCTCCAAGTGATACTAATGAGGATCTTGCAGTGCCTGGGCCATCAGGGTTGTCTGGAATGCCACGCTCTCAGATGTCTTCACTTTCTTCTGCGATGAGGTATCCAAGATCTTCGTCATTAGATCCACAGTTTGGAGTACAACTCTTAGTCGTCACATTGAGAATATGCAAAGAATATGCAGGCAAGTATTTTTAAAATTTTTGTTTATGTGTTTTCTCTGGTAAGATAGATAACAAACCAATTCATAACCAGCCCCTCTGAGTACAATAAACACACATTCCCAGGTGGTGTCAATAGTAGTGAATGCCTGCTGCTGGGGACCCACACATGAGCTATGCACTGTGGATGATACAGTCTGAGCATAAGATTACATTGACATTGTATGTGTTAGAAAGATATGAAGTTTAGCTTGTTCATTACTAAGGTTTTAGTATAGAGTTCAGCCTCTCCAATGATGCCTAATTTGCAACTCTCAGTAACACTGGCCAAGTTTTCATGAGGGTAAATCAGAGTTCAGAGTTCCATCAGGGTTCTGGTGCACAGTGTGCTGCTGCTGCAATGACTGCTTAATTGCTAATTGCAGTAATATGGCTGTCCTCCTCCTGGACAGGTCAGTGCCAGTTCTTAACCTATTCTATTTGGTGGTGCTGACATTGGTGTCATGAAGTGCTTGTGGAATATACTGTAATGCTAATGTTGGCATCATATTTCCATTTATTTTTTGCTGTTGAGTAATCCTGTATTCTGTTCTAGCTCTAGAGATTCTGTAGCTCCACCCACCATCCCATTCCCATCACTGACATAAATCAGCTAGACTATGCCCCAACCTCCACCCAGTGTGAGGAACTATTGGTAGAGCCTATGTCACAGTTTCCCATCTGTGGTCCTTTCCTTGTCCTTCTAATCTCCTTACTATTTGCTTCACCCATACCCTCCAGTAGGGATGGGAGACTTTGAGGGTATACTTCCCATCCTCCCTGTTCATTCCTTAGGCTCTAACCCTCCTCTCTCTCTCTACTTCATTTCCCAAAGAATGTGTGTGTGTGTGTGTGTGTGTGTGTGTGTGTGCGTGCGTGCGTGCGTGCGTGCGTGCGTGCGTGCGTGCGTGCGTGCGTGCGTTGAGTGAGTGAGTGAGTGAGTGAGTGAGTGAGTGAGTGAGTGAGTGAGTGAGTGAGTGAGTGAGTGAGTGAGTGAGTGAGTGAGTGAGTGAGTGAGTGAGTGAGTGAGTGAGTGAGTGAGTGTGTGAGTGAGTGTGTGAGTGTGTGAGGTGTGTGTGTGTGTGTGTGTGTGTGTGAGTGATTAGAATGATGGCAAGCATCTGTCATAACATGACCACAGCAAAGAAATGCAAATTTTACATGAAACTAGCAAGAAAAATACCAATTCTTGTAAAATTACAGACATAAGCCTATAGTAGACATGACTAATATATATGTGGAATCAGTAGATCATTGAAATTTTGAAACATATTTTCGTCTCTTACAAAAAGAAGAAAAAATTATACTTACACTGGCCATAGCAATGTCAAACAAACAGCTTCTCTATCCTCTTCCTAGTTTAACAGTAAATTGTGATGAATAAAGAATAGCTTTAATGTTGGGAGTGGTTTCTTGTTTGACAATAAAGAGAATTTTTAAAAGAAAGAAGAACATTATTTGGATCAATTCTTTGGTGAACAATAGATAATGTATTGATGTGACATTGTTTGTACTAGTTCCTATTTGATGATGAACAGCCAGGTAGGTCTTATCACAAAACAAAACAAAAAAAAATCCCAGCTGTACAGGTGCATTTGTTTTAGCCATTATTCAAAAATCACGCTGTGTTGAGTTCTTCTAACATGTTAATGTGAATGGCTGAAGGAGCCTAAAGAATTATGTGTGGTGCTTACTAATAGGTGAAATATCACTACTAGAGCCCTTTGCCAACTACCATCAGAACAAGTCAATTTACTCTTACGGGGCAAGTTTACCATCATTGGTAAATGACCGTTAGTAAATGTATTATAATCATATATAAGTGAATCCAGACCCTGGAGAAAAGAAAGGTATGCCCAGCCACTGGGCTGGTGTTGGCAGAGAGCTTATAGACCCACAACCCAAACCTTGCTCTCATGTTTGGGTTGAAGGTCTTGAAAGCCATTCATCTGTGGCACATCCACAATGACTTGTCAGAGGAACAAGTCATTAAGGCCGTCCAAGACTGGTCAAAGCTTCCACATGCTGTACTCTTGGAGTGGAGCTCCATTCTCCATGTGGGCAAAGTGGAGGCGAGTCATGAGCTGACCAAAGTTGCACAGACCTAACTAGATGTTAGCATCCACTTCCTGGTGTTAGGAGGGATGGCAAGAGAGAGAGCAGTAATAATAGTTCATGTAATATATTCTGACTGCTCAATACAAAAGATATATCCTATTATGAATACAAATGGAGATTTATGAAACTCACCAGGTAATCTCTCATGATAAGGTCATGACGTTACTTGAGGTTATGTTTCCAATAGGAAATTGTTAGGGAATAGCCAAATAGACATATTGCATTATGTCTCACATGTGAGACATTTGGCAGAACTCCAAGAACAGAACATTGGTAACTTTTCCCATCATTGAAGGGTTAAAATGAAACTGCCTTATGTATATAAATTTGTTTTTTTCTGCTTCTCCTTTCTTTGTTATATTCATATACTTGTCCATTGTGTATCTACTGTAATTGTGAATGTAGGAGATGAAGTTCAAACTAATGCTAAGATTTTTTCATTGTTGAAGAACCTATTTTATGGTAATGTGAATTTGTACAGATTATGTTTTATTGTTTATTTCCTGTTAATTGAATTATTTTTCCGTTAAGCAGCTGTTCCATTTAAGTTTGGAAATGATGCATGAAATGAGTGGTATGTTCCATTGAAAAACTATTTTGAATTATGGCATTGTATGTGAGAGCAGAATCACTGTCTAGGACATTTCAGCTCCACTTATGAGGGGCTCCTGGAGGACTACACCCAGAGCCAGCAAGTGAATACGGGTTTAGGGCACCTACTTGGGAGCAGGCTGATCACACATGTCATGCATCCTTGCATATCATCATGTAGGCTTGGTTTGTTATGGCAATCGTGGATGTATACAGCCAGTATTGGGCTATAGCAGCTGTGATAGAGATATTTGTTCATGTAAAGTTTAGTTCTGTATAAACAAATTACTTATGTATTTTTGTTAAGGTTTATTAACCCATTCCTGACGGGTGGCATGTACGCACATGCCATGGCATGGCGGGACTATCTGCCGGGGGCATGTATGTACATGCCATGGTGTATGTATGGACATGCCATGAGTTATTTATTGTTACAATCACGGCAAAATATTATTTTTCTGCCAGTGAAAGTGTGATTAAGTTGTTTTTAACACTCATTTTTACTATGCAAAAAAAAAAAAATGCAACAAACTGACGATTTCAACTTCATGATGCCGCACACTGCTTATTTTATTCAGACTATAGAGTGAATAATGATCAACTATGGAGTCTATATAACAAAAATAATACCCTTTAGTCTCGATTTATTAGAAAGTTTGGCAAGTAGAGACTTTTGAAAATAATGAAAACTGAAAATACAACATACCTTCGTAGTATTACAAAGAAACGGCATGGGATGCTGGTATTTGGCATGAGTGGTCGCGCATGCTAGGGCGATGATATAAGCCCCCGGCAGCGGGGCCGGGGCCACTATGAATACTACCCGTCGGGAAAGGGTTAATCAATTTGTATGTGAAACCACGCTATATCAGTAAAAAGGAATCAGTGGGTTTAATGTTTCTTTTTTTTTATTGCAGAGCACATTTAGAAATAACAAGGCATAGACATGAGATACTTCGCCTTCAGCAGATCCGGTCTATGTTATATGATATCCAGCACCAGATACATTCTCTGAGGGTTTCTGTTGATCAGTCTATGGAGGATTTAAATGGACCATCAGCAGACAGTCCTCCCACAACCAGCCAGAGGTAAGGATTGCTGATTTGGTTAAGCCATTAGCAACTGCAGACATTGTATTAAGTCATAATGTAAATCCTGGATATCAAGTGATGCCTAATCATGCCATCAGTCCATCTTTTGATTGCCCTACTGTGATCTCGGCAATTGCATACAAATGGCATGCATTAATGTACATTCATCCTTACCTGACTTTATTGGAAATTTTACTTACCACCAAATGGTTGATAAAGGACATACATATATATATATATATATATATATATATATATATATATATATTATATTATATTATATTTCGTATTATATATTATATTATATTATATCTTGTATTTTATTATATTATATATATTTTATATATATTATATATATTTATAATTATAATACATACATATATATTATATATACACATACATATATATATATATATATATATATATATATATATATATATATATATATATATATATATATATACATATATATATATATATATATATATATATTATATATATAATATATTATATATATATATACATAATACATATATATAATATAAATAATATAATATAATATAATATAATATAAATATATATATCTATATTATATATAATATAATATAATATAATATAAATATATATTATATATATATAAAATATATATATATATATATATATATATATATAATATATATAGTATGTCCTTTATAAACCATTGGTGGTAAGTAAAATTCAATAAAGTCAGGTAAGGATGAATGTACATTAATGCATGCCATTTGTATGCAATTGCCGAGATCACAGTAGCAT
>NW_023649150.1:2500-5000 GCF_015228065.2 Penaeus monodon | reverse complement strand
ACCATAAGCTTGTGGGGGAAAGCCCTCGGAAACCCCACTGTTGGATAGGCGGTCCAACAGCCTGCCGACCCCCTTTATCTGGGGCTGTGTTGGTGGGGGCGGCAGAGGGGCGTGCACCCGGAGTGACCACCGAGGCTTAACCTCGGCGTGCTTTCCGGGTAGGCTCTTTGAACATCCGGCCCCTTGCGGCAGGATGAGCGGTTACCTCTGCTATCGCGGGAATTGAAGCGACTGGGAGTTGAGGTGGCTGCCCTCTCAGAGGTGAGAAGCCCTGGTAGCGGCACGATCAGTGTGGGTGGTTACACCTACTACTGGTCGGGCCGCAGCGATGGTCACCACCTCCAGGGTGTAGCCATAGCCATCTCCAGTCGACTTCAGCCTGCGGTATCGAGGTGACACCGGTTGATGAGCGTATCATGGCATTGAGACTGAAGCATGCTTTTGGCTTCATGTCTCTTATTGCTGTATACGCTCCTACCGATGTACATAAAACCGATGTGAAAGAGGCGTTCTACGCCAAACTCGCATCTGTGGCAGACGATTGCCCCCGGCGAGACATTCGCATTTTTCTGGGCGGACTTCAATGCGGTTTTCCGGCTGTGACCGAGCTGGCTACGAGATGTCTGTCGGCCCCATGGTTTCGGGAGCTGATCCCAGCAGCGAGAATACCTCCTTCCCCGGGGCTTTTGCTAGGTCCCAGAAAATGAGGATCTCTGGCTCCTGGTACCAGCGCTCCAACTCGCATCGCTGGACTTGGTACAGCGATACGGGTACAGTGGCCAAGGAGATCGACCACTTTCTTGTCAGCACGCGATGGAGGATCCTCCAGAACTGCAGGGTTTACCGGAGTGCTGAGTTCTGTGGCACCGACCATAGGCTGCTTGTGGCTACCCTGCGGGTCCACTTCAAACCTCCCCGTCCCTCCAGTGGCCACCCTAAGGTGTTTCACTTGGACAGACTAAGGGAGGAGGAGTGTGCCCGTGGGTTTCGCCACGGCGTCTCTGACCGATTCTCAGAAACCAGCAACCTGACGGATCCAGTTGCTCTGTGGGAGTCCTTCAAGCGCGTAACACTCGAAGCATCTCAGGAGTCCATTGGCGTACGCCCAAGGACAAGGCAGAATAACCATCTCCCTGGAGACATTAGAGGCCACTGAAGCGTGTCGCAAGGCTCGGGTAAATGGGAATCAAGTCTTGCGTCGTTCCATGGTGCGTAGGGCTCGGACACTGCTGAGAAGGGACAAGGAACAGTTCATCAGGGAATCTTGCTGAGGAGGTCCCAAGGCCATTTCTTGGTAAATGACCTTCGCCCTGCCTACCAAGCCCTGAGAAAACTGAACCCTAAGCCCTCCTCACAGATGACTGCAGTCCCCATCAGCGGATGGACGATCATCTCAGATCATGGTTTGGGGGTTTGTGAACGTTGGGCTGAGTATTTTTTAACAGTTTGTAAACCCGGTGGATCCTCCAACAGTTAGCTTGGATGCAAGCGATGTCTCAGTGCCTGTGCCGGACCCACCCATCAGCGAGGAACCTCCTACCCTAACAGAGGTAGGGTGGCGATTTCCAAGCTGAAGAGTGGGAAAGCTGCAGGCATATGTGATATCCCTGCTGACTGCTAAAGGCTGGGGGTGAACCTATGGCTCCCGGGGGCCTGCATACAGTCCTGACTGCCATTTGGCAGTCTGGTACCATTCCCCCCGACCTGCTGAGGGGCGTGGTCATTTCCCTCTCTGGAAGGGGAAAGGGATCGATGGACTGTAGCAACTACGTGGCAAATTTCACTGCTCAGCATTTCCCGGCAAGGTTCTCGCTCACATTCTTCTGAAACGGATCCGCAACCACCTACTGAGCACCAGAGACCGGAGCAGTCCCGGATTTACTCCTGGCAAGTCCACAATAGACCGTAATACTAGCGCTTCGAGTAATTGTGGAACGCCGTCGTGAGTTTTTGGGCGTGGGTTGCTTTTCAGCCTACATCGACCTCAAGAAGGCGTTTTTACTCGGTGCATCGGGAATCGCTATGGGAGATCCTGAGGCTCAGGGGAATTTTCGACACAGATTATTGGCCTGATAGCAAGCCTCTATAACTGGTACTGAAAGTGCTGTAAAGTGTGGTGGGGGTATGTCGAACTTCTTCCCTGTTAATTCAGGGGTGAGGCAAGGCTGTGTCCTTGCACCCACACTTTTCAACACTTGTATGGACTGGATAATGGGGAGAGCTACTAGCCAAAGTCAGTGCGGAGCAACAACTAGGCAATATTAAGGTCTCGGACCTTGACTTTGCGACGATTTGCCATCCTATCTGAGTCCTTGGAGTCACTTGTGGCGGGCTCTTGATGCATTTAGCAATGAGGCGAACCCCTAGGCTTAGAGGTCTCCTGGACCAAGACCAAGATTCAGGACTTTGGGGGCCTGTTTTGGGGAACCCGTTCAGTCGATTTCCATGCTTGCGGCGAGGCGTTGAAGTCACAGAAGTTTTACATACCTTGGTACGTAGT
>NW_023649149.1:0-33328 GCF_015228065.2 Penaeus monodon | reverse complement strand
TAAAAGAAAAAATAAAATAAAAAATTTTAAAATTTAATATTTTAAAATTTTTAAATTTTTATTTTTATATTATTTTTTATTATTATATTATTATTATATATTAAAAATCTATTATATCTGTAAAAATAACAATAAAATAATAAGTATAAGTATAATAATAATAAGCTAGTTATAATTTTTAGTATTATTTGTTATTATTATTATTATTATTTGTACTGGTATTATATTGCAAAATAATATTATAAAGAATAATTACATAATAACGATACTAATTAAGAAATGATATAATAATATTATAAAATCGTTATTATTTGTTATTATTGTTATTCTATTATTATTGTTGTGTTATTAGTATTATTGCAAAAAATATAATAACTATATTTGCAATAATAATGATAACATATTGCAATAATGTTTATAATAATTGCAATAATGATGATAATGATGATGATAATGATGATAATGATGAATGATGATGATAACGATAATAATGATGAATAATCATGATAACGGTGATGATAATAAGAGGAATTGTGTCCATATATAATATAAAAAGGTATAAGAAAAATATTCCCAAAAGTCGAAAAAGCGGAAAAATCTAGCGAATATAGCCTTTTGAAGTATACTCCAAATGACGTTTTTCGATTTCTTTGGTGATTTCGGCAATTATTAGGGTAATAATGATAATAATTACAAAATTGTATTAATCATAACAATAATAAATGATAAAAGTGAGAATAAAGAGAATTTTGATAACATTGAATATTATTAAAATTATTAATTATTATTATTATATTATTATTATATTATTATTATTATTATATTATTATATTATTATTACTTATTTTTTATTATTATTATTACTATTATCAAATTTATTAGTATCATTGCCAAAAAATCTATTATATCTGTAATAATAAAATAATAAGTATAAGTATAATAATATAATGTGGTTATAATTTGTTATAGTTTATTATTGTTATTTTTATCATTATTATTATTTGTACTGTATTTATAATTGCAAAAATAATTATTATAACAGTAATAATTTACAGTAATAAACGATACTAATGATAATGATATAAATAATTATTAAAAAATCGTTATATTGTTATTGATTATTATTTTATTACTATTATTATGTTGTGGTTATTAGTTTTTTTGCAAAAATATATACTATATCTCCAATATTTGCAATAATATAAACAATTGCAATAATGATGATAATAATTCATAATGATATAATATGATTGATAATGATATAATGATATAATATGATAACGATAATATGATGATAATCATATAACATGATGATAAAAAGGAATTGTATATATAATATAAAGGTATAGAAAATTCAAAAGTCAAAAGGCAAATCTAGCGAAATATAGCCTTTGGGGAGTATACTTCCAAAATGACGTTTTTTCGATTTCTTTGGTGATTTCGGCAATTATAGGGTAATAATGATAATAATTACCAGAATTGTATTAATCAAAACATATGATGATTAAAAGTGAGAATAAAGAGAATTTTGATAACATTTGATATTATTAAAATTATTATTATAATTATTTTATATTATTATATTATTATTATATTAATTATTATTATTATTATTACTTATCTTAATTATTAGTATCTTTGCCAAAAAATCTATTTAATCTGTAATAATAACAATAATAATAATAAGTATAAGTAAATATCATAAGCTAGTGGTTATAATATTTTATAGTATTATTATTGTTTATTATCATTATTATTATTTGTACTGGTAGTATAATTGCAAAATAATTATTATAACAGTAATAATTACAGTAATAACGATACTAATTAAGATAATGATATAAATAATATTATAAATCGTTATTGTTATTATATTGTTATTACTATTATTATTGTTTGTGGTATTAGTATTATTGAAAAATATTACTATAACTCCAATATTGCAATAATAATGATAACAATTTAATAATGATGAATATATTGCAATAATGATGATAATGATGATGATAATGATGATAATTATGTGAATATAACGATAATAATGATGATAATCATATAAAGATGATGATATAAGAGAAATTGTGTCCATATATATATAAAAAGGTATAAAAAACATTCCCAAAAGTGGGAAAAAACGGCAAAATCTAGCGAAATAAAAGCCTTTTGAGAGTATACTCCAAAATGACGTTTTTCAAATTTCTTTGGTGTTTTTCGGCAATATTAGGGTATAATGATATAATTACCAAAATTGTATTAATCAAAAACAATAATGATGATAAAAGTGAGAATAAAGAGAATTTTGAAAAACTTTTGAATATTTTAAAATTATTTTTTATTATTTTTATTTTTGTTTATTATTTTTTACTATTATCTTAATTTTTAGTATCATCCCAAAAAAATCTATTAACTGTAATAAAAAACAAAAAATAAAAATAAGTTAAGTTAATAATAATAAGCTAGGGTTATAATTTTTTATTTATTTTTATTGTTATTATTTCTTTTATTAATTTGTACGGGGAGTATAATTAAAAAATAATTTTTATAACAGAAATAATTACGTAAAAACGATACTAATTAAGATATTATATAAAAAATTTATTATAAAATCGTTATTTTTGTTTTATTATTTTTATTATAATTATTTTTTGGGGTTTTAGTATTTTGAAAAAATTATACTTAACTCCAATAATTGCAAAATAATGAAAAACAATTGCAATAATGATGAAAATAATTGCAATAATGATGAAAGTTGATAATGAATAATGATGTGTAACGAAAAATGATGAAAATCATGAAACCCGATATGATAATAAGGGAATTTGTCCATAATAATATAAAAAGGTATAAAAAAAAACATTCCCAAAAGTCAAAAAAAGGGAAAAATCTAGCGAAATATACCCTTTTGGGAAGTATACCCAAATGACTTTTTCGATTTCTTTGGATTCCAATTATTAGGGTAAAAATGATAATAATTACCAAAATTTTGTTTTAAATCTAACAATAATGATGATAAAGTGGAATAAAGAAATTTTGAAAAACTTTTTGGGAATATTTTTAAAAATTATTATAATTATTATTATTATTTTATTTTATTTATTATTTTTATTTTATTATATTAATTTTTTATTTTTATTATTAATTTTTTAATTATCTAATTATTTATCATTGCCAAAAAATCTATTATATCTGTTAATAACAAAAATAATAAAAAGTAAAAAGTTAAAAATAATAATGTAGTGGTTATAAATTTTTATTATTTTTTTATTTTTGTTTTTATTATCTTATATTATTTGTACGGTAGTATAATGCAAAAAAAATTTTATAACAGAATAATTCAGAAAAAACGATAAATTAAGAAAATGATATAAAAATTATTATAAAATCTTATTATTTTTTTTATTATTTGTTTTTTTACTATTATTTTTGTTGTGGTTTTTATATTATTGCAAAAATATATACTTAACTCAATAATTCAATAATAATGATAACAATTGCAATAATGATGATAATAATTGCAATAAGATGATAATGATGATATAATGATGATAATGATGATAATGATGATATTGATGATAACGATAATAATGATGATATCATGATAACGATGATGATAATAAGTAGGAATTGTTCATATATTAATATAAAAAAGGTATAAGAAAAACATTCCCAAAAGTCGAAAATCGGAAAATCTAGGAAATATAGCCTTTTGAGAGTATACTCCAAAATGTACGTTTTTTCGATTTCTTTGGTGATTTGGCAATTATTAGGGTAATATATAATTAATTTCCCAGAATTGTATTAATCATAACAATCATGATGATAAAAGTGAGAATAAAGAGAATTTTGTACATTTGAGTATTATTAAAATTATAATATTATTATTATTATTATTATTATTATTATTATTATTATTTTATTTATTATTATTATTATTATTATTATTATTACTATTATCTTAATTAATTAGTTCATTCCAAAGAAATCTATTATAATCTGTAATATAACATAATATAATAGAGTATCAAGTATAATATATATGCTAGTGGTTATCATATTGTGTATTATATTATTAATTGTTATTATTATCATGATTATTATGTGTACTGGTAGCATAAATTGCAAAATATTATTATAACGTAATATTACGTAATGACGATACTATTATGAATGATTAAATAATTATTATAAATCGTATTATTGTTATTTTATTGTTATTATATTATTGGCTTGTTGTGGTTATTATATATTGCAAAATTATAATACTAATACTCAATAATTGCATAATATGAGAACATTGCAATCATGATGATAATAATTGCAATAATGATGATAAAATAGATGATGATCATGATGAAATGATTATAATGATTATGATAACTCTAATAATGATGATATCATGTAACGATGATGAATAATTATAGGAATTGTGTCCATATATATATCAAAAAGGTAAATAAAAACATTCCCCAAAGTCGAAAAGTCGGCAAAAATCTAGCGAAATAATAGCCTTTTGGAGAGTATACTCCAAATGACGTTTTTTCGCTTTCTTTGGTGATTTCGACAATTATTAGGGTAATAATGATAATAATTTACCAGAAATTGTATTAATCATACACTAATTGATGATAACAGTGAGAATAAAGAGAATTTTGAATAACATTTGAATATTATTAAAATTATTTTATTATCATTATTATGTTATTATTGATTATTTTATTATTATTATTATTATTATGATTATTACTATTATCTTAGTATTAGTATCATTGCCATAAAAATCTATATTCTTTACGACTATAATAATAATATAAGTATATATAATACTAATAATGCTAGTGGTTTATATATTGTTATTAGTATTCTTATTGTTATTTCTCCTTCATTATGATTTGTACTGGAGTATAATTGCAAAAATAATTATTATAACAGTAATCATTACAGTAATAACGATACTAATTACAGATAATGAATAATAAAATTATTATAAACTACTTATTATTGTTATTATTATTGTTATTACTACCCCCGCCAATCCCTTGCCCGTTGTTGTCGTGGGGTGCCTTAGTGATGCGGGACTGGGTACCCATGATGGGAACGTCCCCAAACCTTGGGACTCTCCCTCGACTCACCTAATTTTGCATGGTCTTTATTTTCCTTCCCACCTTTCGTTTCTGTCCTTCACCGAACCCTTCTACTATCCACCTCCTAAGTGTGATAGCCGGGCTGAAAGGATGAAAGGCTGCTTTGTGCCATTCTGAAACGGCCTGAGGGAGCCATGTAACGGTATTCCCCTGATTGTATCTCCCTTACCCCTCAAGGGGACCCTGATTGTGGCTGTTTTTATCCCTCAACATAATCCAGGCTTACATGGCCAGTAATGAAAATTTATCTCCACTATTAGGGGCATGAGGCTTGCCCCTTTAATCAAATAGCCCCAAAGATGTAAACTCATCCGATCCCCTGACCACAGGCTCTTCCTCTCCTTTACAACGGCTCCGAACACTGCAACAACTACCCCCTCATCATGCTACTAGTACATAGCCAACAACCAATCCTTAGGAACTTTTCCACTCTCCCGCACGCTCAACTTCATCACCTCTACCCCCACAACCCCAACATCAACCACCCCATCCTCCCTTATTAATACTACAGCCTATTTGCCCACCCTCCCATACACTATCTCCCTCAACACTACGTCCATCGTCGCCGCACCCGCCCTTCGACTACCCCTATCACACACCAATATTGAATACCCTCTTCAGCGCAGCCAAAGGGACCGATTTTTCCGTGATCCCTCCTCACAGCTCCCTACTCTGACAAACCCTTCTCTTCCCACAATTGTCTCCAAAAACAAGTGGTACAGTCCTCCTTTCCGTACCGGACCCGACCGCTCCCGTCTTGTCCAGTAACATCCGAAAACCAAGCTATAGCTTAACAAAACAACAGACATATATGGTACCCCATCCTTGCAGAACCCTCCAAACCCCAATACTTTGCACGGAACAGTTTCAATCTCCCCAGCAAATTGCCCAATCTATGACAAGATTGTCAGATGTGGAGAAGACCTACTTGCCTGTCTCACATACTATGATGCACGTCAGTACAATTCTACTCCATTCCCCCCAAAGGTAAATCGAAAGAAACCCACTAACATGCCAAAATTACCTTCGTAACATGACCTTCCTTAACTCCTAAGATAGAGGAGATCCATCCCTGTTCGTCCATACCACCTCCTCCACGTCAGTGACCAAAAATTGTTGGCGTCTAGGACACCCAGCGCAAACATTGCCGTTCAAAGCCAGATGCCCCTATGTCCGCAACCTGGCCATACCGATCTAACTGCCCTGCACAATCCGCCCAATGTGCCAACTGTGGCGGCCCCCATTGGTATTTTTATAGGGGCTGTCCAACCTACAAATTTGAGTTCTGAGGTACCACTCTCAGATTCAAACTTGGACTCACACTACGTGAAGCCAGCAGAAGCACGTCGACGTGGTTTTCTCTCTTACTCCTTACTCCATTTAATACTGCTCATTCTACCAATTCTGCCTAAACGGCCCCCCCCCCTGGCATCTAAACCCCCCCTCTTCTACCCTCCTACCTTCCCCATCAACTCTTTTGGCCATCCTAATCCAACACTCCAATCTCTACTACAGATATTTCAATCACCACCACAACCCCAACACCTCCCTCTCTCCCCTCCGTCGCACTACCCGTAACAGACAGAACAAAACGGTCCACCCCCTCTTCCCTACCACACATCACCTCCACCTTCCTTTACTCTTTTGCTTGAGACCCCATTCCTCTCTTCCCCCCTCACAAGAATCCTATAATCCCCCAAAACGCCAAACCACTCCTTAGAAGAAACCATATTGAAATATTCAGAGTACCCTAATGAAAACTGACACTCAACCCTCCAAATCTTACAACTCCTTGCTCCTCACACTCCAAGTAACTGCTGATGATCCATCCTCCTCCTACGATATCCCACCTACACCCAATCCCCCTACCCTCCCCACACAACCCATCCCCCCCGACCCCACCCAACCCCGCCCACATGTATCCTCCCACCATCCCTCTATCCCTTCCCACTCCCTCCCTGGATACCCACGTGAATCCTTATGTCAATAGTCCCCTTCCTCAGACCCTCCTCTCCTAATACCCCTCCTAGTAAAACCAACTCCCACCCTCTCCCTCTCAGACCTCTCAGTCCTTTTTCCCACCCTCTAGCTGCTTCCCCCTCAAAATCGTAAAGTATAACTATCCTTCATTGAATATTTCGCGGTTTCCGCTCCCACAGACCTACCTTCGTCATATCCTGTCTCTTATAGTCCATCTATTGTATGCTGTCAGAGAACCTTTCTAACACATCCTCCAATACCAATCCAGTACTTATATTTTGTCTCATCCCCCACATTCCCTTTAATGTCTCATCCATACTTTCAATCAGAAAAACACCTTATGTCACACCTCCCTTCACTCCCATTTCCCCTTGCCCAGTTATCCCGTACTTCTTCATCGTTTGGATCACAGTGATATCCAGTCTACTTCTCCGCCCCATCCCACCCCATTGACTTTGTTGCTTTTGCAAATCTAATTCCCAACTTCAACCACCTTTCCTCTAGTTGGTGATCTTTACTGCCGCCACACTCTATGGGGTTGATTTCTATCACAAACTCCCGGGCCGTCTCTAGAGCGCTTCCTCTCCCCAGCTGACCCTTACTATATAAATTCAGATCGCCCCACACACTTTGATACACGCGATGCAATCTTTTTCATGGCATTGACCTCGCTCTATGCTCCCCTTCTCTTCCTTTAGATTTCCCTGGTCAGTCTAACCACTTCCTATAGTTGGACCACTTTTCCAGTTCTCCTTTCTCCTGACTTCATACGTACCACTCCATAACTCCCCACGCTGGTGTTTTGATAGAGGCTGACTGGCATACTTTCACTCACTCTCTGCTATTCATACCCCCTCCATCCTCCCCTCACTTCCCATTTCAGAATGATACATTATTTCACAATACAGTCTTAGAGCTGCACATACAGCTATCCCTCGACTCAGACCATATACCTCCAAATGTGTTTCTATGGTGGAACTTCTGATGCTTATAAAAACTAAAAGCACTTCGCTTAAACGTGCAGCCTGAACAGTTAACCGCTACAGATAGGACTCCAATCAACTATCGCCCTTATCTCCTTTAAAAGAGCTCTGCCAATCTCCGTCGTACATCCGGATAGAAAATAAATAGCTGGCGAATTATGTTTTCATCAATTACATCCTCTACAATCTATCTCAAATGTTTTTGGCGCCCGAATCCTAAACTATCAGGCAACTCCCCCCCCATCCTGCCCCTGTCCTCCATTTCGAATACCCCATTTGTCTGATCCCCTCAAGTTGCTACTGAACTGGGTGATTATTTCGCCAGGTCATAGTGTTCTCACTATCTTCACACTTCTCTTCTATTAAGACCACCAGAGAACGTACCCCCATTATCTCACCCATCCTTGATGATTCCTATAATGCCCATTTTTCTGCCTCTGAACTCATTGCTGCCCTACAGTCGTGCCGTAACACTCATGAAGGCCCTGACGGTATTCACTACCGTGTGCTCCGGCAACTCCATCTTCCTCCTTATACTGCCTCTTAAAAATTTACAACCACATTTGGAACATGCAGGAAATTTCCCTTCTAATTGGCGAGAAGCTCTTATCCTTCCCTTCCTGAAACCCAATAATCGGGTACCCTTCCTCAAGACTATCGCCCCACGCATAACTAGCTGCTTTTGCAACTATAGAACGAATGGTGACTTCCGCTTAATGTGGTATCTTGAATCTCACATCTTCTTCTCTCTCTTCCCAATTCGGTTTTCGCCCGTGCCAGAGGCCTAGCTGACCCCCTTCTCATTTGAGACATATATTACATCGCATTTGCACGCCATGATCCGTACTAGCTATTTTTTTGGATCTAGAAAAGCATATGATCACATGGCGGTACCATATCTCCAACAATTGGTCCTCTCTAGGCATACGTGGAAACATGGTGTCTTCATAAGTCCTTCCTCTCCACGCCTTTCCAGGTTAAATCGCCTCTGCCACATCATCTTTCCTTTTCCCCAAATCGAAGTGTCCCACAAGGCAGTGTGCTCAGTACCACTTTATTCCTTTCTTGCTGTTAATGATATTGTTCAGTTTACCACTCGAGGAGACCAGGTCATCACTTCTATGTTGATGATTTTAACCATCTATGCTCTGGCACATCATACCAAATCTCTACTAACCAATTTCTCAATCTGCAATCTCATCAGTTCTTCCTGGGCCACAACCACGCTTACGCTTTTCTACTACCTCTAATCTTCTCCATTCTTTTCTCCCGCTCAACGTGCAGGTCCTCTACCCCCATCCTTCCTTATATGGCACTCCCCTCCAATGCCGTTCCTCTGCAAATGCCTAGGTGTCATTTTTGACTCCAAACTGTCCTGGCGAGAAAAAAAAATATTCTTACCATTAAAGAAAAAGCTCTTCCGCCGTCCTTCGCATCTTAAAAACTCCTCTCCCATATATCATGGCTCGATCGGGGCAAAAACTCTCTCCTTCATCTTCATGTTACTTTGATCCTCTCCACTCTTGATTATGGATGGCATATCTACTCCTCTGCCTCATTGCCCTGCCCATCTTGATACAATCCATCACTGTGGTCTTTCGCTTAGCACTAGGCGCTCTTTCTCTCCTCCCCAGTTGAGAGCCTGTACACTGAATCATGCATACCATCTCTATTCGACGTCGGGCCCTTCTCTCTCTCCGAGCTATGTTTCGATTCCCCCAATTTTCCCTCACTAACTAATATCCCACAACCCCTACTTCTTACCTTAGGCTTCATCTCCGTTACCTACTCCTTTTCTCAACAGCAGGGATACCCTCCTCTCACATTCCCCTTTTCCCCCATCTCCAACTCCTCCCATTCTCTGTCATTCCGTCCCCTCCATGCTCATACCTCCCCCATATTTGGCTCTTCTTTTTCCCCGACCCACCACAATCACATAGCCCTCCTACTGTCCTTCATCACACATTTCCTTGACCATGTCTCCACTCCTTCCTCTAGTATTCATGTTAGACTGGTGGCTCCAAATCCACCTCCGGTCTGGTTTTTGCAGTAATCTTCCCACCGTACTTTTTCAATACTCCCTTCCTCCTGAAATCCAGTGTCCTTCACTACAGAATTGTATGCCCTCATTTTTTGCTCTCAAAACATATACTCAACTGTCCTCTTCTCTTTTACAATTTTTACTGACTCCCGTAACTCATTAACTCTCATAAAGTCAATACACACCACCACCCATTTGTTTGTAAGTCCAGAACTGTTGTTCTACTGTCCACCGCCATAAAACAATCAAATTTTGCTGGGTGCCCAGCCATGTTGGAATCCCGGCAATGAACGGCAGATCCAACTAAGCACGCCACCCCTCTATGTCCACACATACAACCCGCTTCTCACATATCCCAGCACGGATTATTACCCACACTTAAGACGCTTCTTGTATAAACATGGCAATCTTTTTGGTCAAGCCTCGCACTAATAATTACTTCTGTAAAACTATCAATCTCCTCCTGTCAACTCCATTTAATCGGAACAGACGTTGGAGAAACTGCTCTCGCCCGCTTACGCATTGGCCACACCCCGTCTAACACACTCCTATCTGATGTCACCTCTGATCCACCCTTATTATGTTTCCTTCTGTATGTTCCCCTTTCAATCCTCACATCTATTATCGTGCCCACGTTTTGAAACAACCCGTAACCTCTGCTTTCCCCTCTATTCCTCCTTCACACGCCCTCCCAACCTATCAGACATCCTTTCAGAATCCCACACTTTCCTGCTCGTCAACAACCCTTCTCTTTCCTCAAACGCATACACATCCTTCATCTAATCTAAATCTACCACACCCGACCCTTGCTCTTTTCACTCACCAATTCCTTTTGCCCAGCTTAGACAACTAATCACTAACTCAACCACCTTCCCAACATTAACTATAGTGCTACATTACCTTAGATGTCTACACAGTTCTCTTGCTTTAACCATTACCATTAACCATTGTTTATTACTATTATTATTGTTTTTGTGGTTATTAGTATTTTGCAAAAATATATACTATAACTCCAATAATTGCAATAATCATGATAACAATTGCAATAATGATGATAATATTGCAATAATGATGATACTGATGATGATAATTATGAAATGATGATAAATGAGGATGATACGATAATAATGGATGATATAATGATAACGATGATGATAATGAGGAATTGGTGTCCATATATATTAAAAAAGGTATAGAAAAACATTCCCCAAAGTCGAAAAGCGGCAAAATCTAGCGCAATATGAGCCTTTGAGAATTACTCCAAAATGACGTTTTTTTTCGTTTCTTTGGGTGATTTCGGCAATTATTAGCGTAATATGATAATAATTACGCAGAATTGTATTAAATCATAACAATAATATGGATAAAAGTGAGAATAAAGAGACTTTGATAACATTTGATAGTATGAAAAATTATTATTATTATTATTATTATTATTATTATTATTATTATTATTATTATTTATTATTACTATTATTTTTAATTATTAGTATCATTTGCCAAAAATCTATTATATCTGTAATAATAACAATAATAATAATAAGTATATAGTATAATAGTAATAATGCTGAGTGGTTATACTATTGTTTATTAGTATTATTATGTTATTATTATCATTATTATTATTTGTACTGGTAGTATAATTGCAAATACTTATTATAACATAATAATACAGTAATAACGATACTAATTTAAGATAATGTATACATAATTATTATCAAAATCGTTATTATTGTTATTATTATTGTTTATTACTATTATTATTGTTGTGTTATTAAGTATTATTGCAAAAATATATACTATAACTCCATAATTGCAATAATGATAACATTGCCATATGATGATAATTTGCAAATAATGATGAATAATGATATGATGATGGTGATAATGATGATAATGAATGATGATAACGATAATAATGATGATAATCATGATAACGTGATGAAATAAGAGGAATTGTGTCCTAATAATATAAAAAGGTATAAGAAAAACATTCCCAAAAGTCGAAAAAGCGGCAAAATCTAGCGAAATATAGCCTTTTGAGAATATACTCAAAATGACGTTTTTTCAGGGGGGGGGGTTTCTTTTGTGATTTTCGGCAATTATTAGGGTAATAATGATAATAATTACCAGATTGTATTATCATAACATAATGGATGATAAAGTGAGAATAAAGAGAATTTTGATATAACATTTGGAATATTAATTAAAATTATATTATTATTATTATTATTATTATTATTATTATTATTATTATTATTATTTTATTATTATTACTATTTATTTTATTATTATATCATTGGCCAAAAAATATTATATCTGTAATAATACAATAATATAAGTATAAGTATAATAATAATATGCTAGTGGTTATGAATATTGTTATTATATTATTATTGTTATTATTTCATATTTATTATTTGTACTGGTAGTATAAATTGCAAAAAATAATTATTATAACAGTATAATTAAGTAATAACGATACTAATTATATAATGATATAAATAAGTATTATAAAATCGTTATTATTGTTATTATTATTGTTATTACTATTATTATGTTGTTGGTTATTAGTATATTGCAAAAATATAACTAATAACTCCAATAATTGCAATAATGATAACAATTGCAATAATGATGATAATAATTTGCAATATGAATGTAATGAATGATGAGAATGATGATAATGATGATAATGATGATGATAACGATAATAATGATGATAATCAGATAACGATGATGATAATAGAGGAATTGTGTCCATATATATTATAAAAAAAAGGTATAAGAAAAACATTCCGCAAAGTCGAAAATAGCGCAATCTAGCGCAAATATAGCCTTTTCAGAGTATACTCCAAAATGACGTTTTCGATTTCTTGTGGAATTTCGGCAATTATTAGGGTAATAATGATTAATTACAGATTGTATTATTAAAATAATTGATATAAGTAATTAATGATATTTGTATTATTATTATATTATTAAAATTATTATATTATTATTATATATTAAAATTATTATTATTATTAAAATATATTATTATTATTATTATTAATATATTATTATATTTTTATTAGTATCATTGCCAAAAAATCTATATATCTGTAATAATACAATAATATAATAAGTATAAGTATAATAATAATAATGCTAGTGGTTATAATATTGTTATTAGTATTATTATTGTTATTATTATCATTATTATTATTTGTACTGGTAGTATAATTGCAAAAATAATTATTATAACAGTAATAATTACAGTAATAACGATACTAATTAAGATAATGATATAAATAATTATTATAAAATCGTTATTATTGTTATTATTATTGTTATTACTATTATTATTGTTGTGGTTATTAGTATTATTGCAAAAATATATACTATAACTCCAATAATTGCAATAATAATGATAACAATTGCAATAATGATGATAATAATTGCAATAATGATGATAATGATGATGATAATGATGATAATGATGATGATAACGATAATAATGATGATAATCATGATAACGATGATGATAATAAGAGGAATTGTGTCCATATATAATATAAAAAAGGTATAAGAAAAACATTCCCAAAAGTCGAAAAAGCGGCAAAATCTAGCGAAATATAGCCTTTTGAGAGTATACTCCAAAATGACGTTTTTTCGATTTTTTTTGGTGATTTCGGCAATTATTAGGGTAATAATGATAATAATTACCAGAATTGTATTAATCATAACAATAATGATGATAAAAGTGAGAATAAAGAGAATTTTGATAACATTTGAATATTATTAAAATTATTATTATTATTATTATCATTATTATTATTATTATTATTATTATTATTATTATTATTATTATTATTATTATTACTATTATCTTAATTATTAGTATCATTGCCAAAAAATCTATTATATCTGTAATAATAACAATAATAATAATAAGTATAAGTATAATAATAATAATGCTAGTGGTTATAATATTGTTATTAGTATTATTATTGTTATTATCATTATTATTATTTGTACTGGTAGTATAATTGCAAAAATAATTATTATAACAGTAATAATTACAGTAATAACGATACTAATTAAGATAATGATATAAATAATTATTATAAAATCGTTATTATTGTTATTATTATTGTTATTACTATTATTATTGTTGTGGTTATTAGTATTATTGCAAAAATATATACTATAACTCCAATAATTGCAATAATAATGATAACAATTGCAATAATGATGATAATAATTGCAATAATGATGATAATGATGATGATAACGATAATAATGATGATAATCATGATAACGATGATGATAATAAGAGGAATTGTGTCCATATATAATATAAAAAAGGTATAGAAAAACATTCCATAAGTCGAAAAAGCGGCAAAATCTAGCGAAATATAGCCTTTTGAGAGTATACTCCAAAATGACGTTTTTTCGATTTCTTTGGTGGATTTCGGCAATTATTAGGGTAATAATGATAATAATTACCAGAATTGTATTAATCATAACAATAATGATGATAAAAGTGAGAATAAGAGAATTTTGATAACATTGATATATTAAAATTATTATTATATTATTATTATTATTATTATTATTATATTATTATTATATTATATATTATATATTATATATTACTATTATCATTATTAGTATCATTGCAAAAAATCTATTATATCTGTAATAATAACAATAATAATAATAAGTATAAGTATAATAATAAATGCTAGTGGTTATAATATTGTTATTATATCATTATGTTAGTTATTATCATTATTATTATTTGTATGGTAGTTAATTGCAAAAATAATTATTATAACAGTAATAATTACAGTAATAACGAACTAATTAAGAAAATTTGATTTTAAATAATTATTATAAAATCGTTATTATTGTATTATTATTGTTATTACTATTATTATTGTTGTGTTATTAGTATTATTGCAAAAATATAACAAATAACTCCAATAATTACATAATAATGATAACAATTGCAATAATGATGATAATAATTGCAATAATTGATATATGATAAAGAGATAATGATGATAATGATGATGAATAACGATAATAAATGATGATAATCATGATAACGATTGATAATAAGAGGAATTGTGTCCATATAGTAATATAAAAAGGTATAACTATTAAAAACATTCCCAAAAGTCGAAAAAGCGGCAAAATCTAGCGAAATATAGCCTTTGAGAGTATACTCCAAAATGACGTTTTTTCGATTTCTTGGTGATTTCGGCAATATTAGTGTAATAATGATATATTACCAGAATTGTATAATCAACAATAATGATGATAAAGTAAAGAATAAAGAGAATTTTGAAATTTGAATATTATTAAAATTATATTATTATTATTATCATGATTATTAGTTATTATTATTACTATTATCTTATTATTAGTATTCATTGCCAAAAATTCATTATTATCTGTAATAATAACAATAATAATAATAAGTATAAGTATATAAAATAAGGCTAGTGGTTATAATATTGTTTTTAGATTATTATTGTTTTTATTATCATTAATTATTTTTTGTACGGGTTAGAAATTGAAAAAATAATTATTTTAAACAGAAAATAATTACAGAAAACGTACAAATTTTAAGTAATGATAAAAATTTAATTTATTATAAAATCGTTATTATTTTTAATATTATTTTTATTACTATTTTTTATTGTTGGGGTTTATTAGTTTTTATTTGAAAAAAAATAATACTACAACCCCAAAATAATTCCCAAAAATAATGATAAAAATTTTTGCAATAAAAAGAAATAATTCCCAATAATGAGGGAAAAGGGATGTTTGATAATGATGATAAGGATGAAATGATGATGAAAAACGTTTAAAAAATGATGATAATCATGAAACGATGATGATAATAAGAGGAATTGTGTCCATATATAATAAAAAAAAAAGGTATAAAAAAAAACTTTCCCAAAAGTCAAAAAAACGGAAAAATCTAGCGAAATATACCCTTTTTGAGGAGTTTTTACTCCAAAATAAAGGTTTTTTCGATTTTTTTTGGTGTTTTCGGAAATTTATTAGGGTAATAAGGATAAAAATTTACCGGGAAATTGTATTAATCATAAAAATAATGATGATAAAAGTGTGAAAAAAGAGAATTTTGAAAACTTTTGAATTTTTTTAAAAATTATTATTATTATTATTATTTAATTATTATTATTATTATTATTATTATTATTTTTATTTTTATTATTTTACATGATCTTAATTATTAGATCTTTGGGCCAAAAAATCTATTTACTTTTAAAAATAACAATAATAATAAAAAGGGTTTTAAGTTAAAAATTTAATAAGCTAGGGGTTTAAATTTTGGTTATTAGTATTATTATTGTTATTTTTACCCTTTTTATTATTTGTACGGTAGTAAAATTTGCAAAAAAAATTTATTATAACAGTAAAAATTTACAGTAAAAAACGATATTAAATTTAAAAGATAAGATAAAATAATTATTTTTAAAAACGTTATTATTGTTTTTATTTGTTATTACTATTTTTATTGGTGGTTTTAGTTTTATTGCAAAAATATAAAATTTTAACTCCAAAAATTGCAATAAAAAATAAATAACAATTGCAAAAATTTTTATGATAAAAAATTCCCAAAATGTTTGATAATGATGTTTGAAATTTGAGATAATGTTTGATAAGAGATGATAACGATAATAATGATGTTTAAATAAAGAAAACCCGATGATGTAAAAAGAGGAATTGTGTCCAATAAAATATAAAAAAGGTATAAGAAAAATTTTTCCCAAAAGCCCCAAAAAGGGGCGGAAAAAACCTAGCGAAATATATTTTTTCAGGTATACTCCAAAAAGCTTTTTTCGTTTTCTTTGGTGATTTCGGCAATTATTAGGGTAAAATATAATAATTACCAAAAATTGTTTTAAATTTTAAAAAACAATAATGATTGAAAAAAGTGAGAAAAAAGAAAATTTTTGATAACTTTTGGAATATTATTAAAATTCTTTTTATTTTTAAATTAAATTATTTTTATTATTATTATTATTTTTATTATCTTTATTATTTTTAAATATTATTTTTATTTTTATTATTACTATTATCAAATTTATTAGTATCATTGCCCAAAAAATCATTATATCTGTAATAATAACAATAATAAAAATTTAAGTATAAGTAAAATAAAATAATGCTGGGGGTTTAATTGTTATTATTTTTTTTATTTTTATTATTATAATTTTTATTTTTTGGTACTGGTAGTATAATTCCCAAAAGAATTAATAACCGAAATTTAATTAAAAGAAATTTAAACGTTACTAATTAAGATAATGATAAAAATAATTATTATAAAATGGGTTAATTGTTTATATTATTGTTTTTACTAATTATTTTTGTGGTTATATTTTTTCCCAAAAATATATACAGAATCCAAAAAATTGCAATAAAAAATGATAAAAAATTTGCAAAATAAGGGATAATAATTCCCAAAAAATGATGATAATGATGATGATAAATGAGAAAATGTTTATAATGATGAGATAACGAAAAAAAATGATGAAATCATGAAAAACGATGATGATAATAAGGGGAAATTTGTGCCCATTATAATAAAAAAGGGTTTAAAAGGGAAAAACTTTCCCCAAAACCCAAAAAAAGCGGAAAAAATCTAGCAAAAATTATAGTTTTTTAGATTTATACTCAAAAAATGACGTTTTTCGTTTCCCTTTGGTGTTTTCGGAATTATTAGGGTAATAAGTTTAAAAAATTACCAAATTGTTTTAATCATAACAAAAATGATGATAAAAGTGAGAATAAAGAGAATTTTGATAAAAATTTGAATTTTAAATTAAAAAATTAAATTATTTTTATTATTATTTTTTATTATATTATTATTTTTATTATATTTTTATTATTTTTAAATTATATTTTTATTTTAAAATTATTAGTATTTTGGCCAAAAAATCTATTATATCGGGAATTTAATAAACAATAATAATAAATAAGTAAAAGTATAATAAAAATAATGCTAGTGGTTATAATAGGGTTATTAGTATTTTTTATTGTTATTTTTTATCATTATTTTTTTTTGTAATGGTAGTAAACCCCAAAAATAATTAAAATAACAGTAAAAATTTACAGTAATAAAGATACAAATTTAAGTTTAATATATAAAAAATTTATTATAAAATCGTTTTTTATTTCATTTTTATTGTTTTTTTTTACTATTATTTTTGTTGTGGTTTTTAGTATTTTTGGAAAAAAAATATTTTACTATTGTATTTCCCCCAATACCAGCCAAGTAGCGGGGGAGCACGGGGGAATTTGGTTTGGGAGTCTCCCCTGAAAAAGGCCCGATTTGCCCGCGAAAACGACTGGGACGAGTTCCCCCCATATTTTTTTTATATTTTTTTTTTATTAGTTTTATATATATATATGTTTTTTGTCTTTGTATTTTACCCTTTGATTTTAAGGAACCATAGCCATTTTTTTTAAAACAGTTTTTATATGCACTTTTTAAAGGGCCGGGGTAAAAGTTTTGCCAAATTTTTTTAGCTTTGTTTTAAAAATTTTTAAACTTGTTTCAAATGCTTTTTTTATGGGGGATAGGGATTTGAAACCCCCGGTTTGCAAAAAAAAAGCTATTTTTTCCCCGGGGGAAACCCTGCCACGCCATCTAGGGGGGAGAGCCCAAAAAGTGTTCTTTCCCCGGGGGTAGTTACAAACCCACTAATAAAAAATTTCCCGGGGTTGCTTTAATACCCCGGGGAACGGGAGCGGGGGTAGGCAGGGGAAATTAGGTTGAAACGCCCAAAAGCGGCCGATGTACCCCCGGGGTGGAAGCAAATTAAAGTTGTTTTTTTTTTTTGCCCCCCCCTGCGGTCGAAAGGACGAGGTTTTAAGGGCGGGAAGGGTGGGAATTTTTAATTTTTTCTTTTTTTTATGAAAGAACTAAAGTGCTCCCTTGTTTTTTTTTTAGGTTTGGTTCCCGTATTTTTTTAAGTTTTATTTGTTTTTACCTTTTTTTTGTGTTTTAGAATGTTTTAAAAAAATGTATATTTGAAGATTCGTGAGTAAAAAATTCCCCCTTTTTTTACTGAAAATGTCATTAAGGGGAAAATGATCCTTTACTTGGCTCCCGTGGAAAACCCAATTGACCACCTTCTATCAGCCCTTAAGGCTGCCCACGCATCCCTCGGATTTTAAACGCTTACCAGACAAAAACCCCTTTTTAAATTGGGTCTTTTTTCCTTTCCCTCAATGCGTTTCCCCTTTTTTACCTTTCCCAACCCTTCTAAAAGTCTTCTTTTTCGGACAAAAAATTTTTTTTTTTCCTGGACGTTTTAAACCCAGGTGGTGGCGGGCGCAATAAACCTAATTAACGGGGGGAAAATTAAAGAAATTTAAAAGACCAATCACTACAATCCCATCTTTTTTTGGGCCCAGCGGTGGGATGCGAGACGCAATTGCTTGCCTTTTTTGGGTCAATTCAGTTAAAAACCAAGGCATGGTGATAAAATTAGCGAATGCTAGACCCTTTATTTTAAATTTCCCAAATAGTTTTTTTAAAAATAGGGGTAAGAGAAGTAAGCGCTTAACCCCAAAGTAAAGGGGTTTGCAAAAGGGAAATCTAAACCCCCCCCGATTTAGTAAGGGAAAACGTTCCCCTTAATTAACCAGAGAACAGCAACAAAAGTGAACAGGGATTTCTAATTTGTACGAAGAGTGGGGCTCTTTGCAATGGGGCGGGAAAACAACGTTGGTTTCCCGCTGACGGAAAGATATGAGAATTTATTGAGAGAGACTACCCCCCATAATTTCTTCTAATATTGCACTGCACGCAAACGGGTTTTTGAGTATGTCAAAAATAGAAAAGAGGGGGGGCCCTAAATTCAAAGGGGAAAAATTCGGCACCCCTTCCCTTTTAAAGGTAATCAAGAAGTAGAATTTGGGTTTACGGGCACATAGAGAATTTATTTTAACCCGCAAAGGGTAAAGCGTATTTTCGCGAAGCGAGAGTTTCGGGTAGAGGGACGGCAGACTTGATTTTTAATTCCCCTTTTTTTTTGATGGCATACAGAACGGGGAAAATTTTTAAAAAGCTTGGAAAAGGAAAAGGTCGGGGGGACTTGCTCTAGTACTAAATTTTTTTTAAAACCCTTTTTACATGGTTCCAAATTAATTTCCATAATCAACCCACCGGGGGGAATTTCCATTTCGGTTGAGGATTAGTTTATAAAAGGAAAACCCGGGGATTCCCCAAATAGCCGTTGGGTCCCGGGGATAAATTAATTAGAAGGGGGTTTTTGAAAGGGTTTTCCCCCATTGGCTACGGGAAGCTTTTTAAGGTTTAAGGGAGGATGAGAGTTTAAACCACCGCTTGTGGCAGAAACAACGTGTGGGAAATTTCTACGCTTTCATGCTTCGGGGAGGGACCCAGCCCAAAGGGTAACCCCAAAGTTCACGGCCGATGGCTTAAGGCGGGTGGGTTCAGTAAAAAAAGGTATTTGCCAATATCACCAAAGTAACAGTAAAACAGGGAAGATTGCAGGCTACCCCAAGAAAAAACCCTCCCAGTGTTTTAATTGTCACAGAGCCGGGCACTTTGCAGGGCGGGTCCCCCTTTTCAGCCCTCACGGCAGGGCGAGGTTTTCCAGCACGTGGGAAATTTTCACTCGGGAAAGGGCCCAAAGATGAGCAAAGAGGGGGATCAAAAAAACCGGGAAAATCTCGGGTTTCCCCAGAAAAACCATGAGGGAGAGAAAAAATTAAAGGGGGTTCGTCCCGGGTTAGGTACATTTTAAAATGGGAAATTTTTGTAAATTTTTGGGGATACTGGCTTTTGAAGTGACTATATTTTAAGGAGAGTCCATGTGAGAAGTTTAAATTTCGTCTGTCATTTCCTTTTTGAACGAACATTTAAAGGTGCCTCAGGGTTGTTTTTCAATGGCTAGGTGAAGTTCATGTAAAAGTTTTATAGGGGGAAACGGTAAAATGAAATTCCACCCAGTTTTTGGTTTTTTAAAGGGAATATCACCCCTGGGGGAGAGTTGTTGGCATAGATTTTTTTTCAAAATTTTAATTTTTCGTTATTTGAAAAATTCACCCTCCCCGAATTACATGTCTTTTAAAAATGTGGGGGGGTTCCCTTTTGGTTTTTTGATCAACCCCCCCCCCCCATCCCCGGGTGTAAGATTGGAATAATTTTAACAATGTTTAAAAATAATTTTCACCAAATTTTATGTGTATCTCGGCATTTGATTTGTAAACCCAAATCAGGTCCCTTTGTAAATTTCCTACGTAGAAAGCGGTTTGTTTAAAACCTATGGGTTTTTAGTGAAAGGGCAGAACAGCCAAAAATTTCTAGTCCCAAAGAAGCGTATTTTCCCGTTACTAAAAAAATAGTGAAAGGGTTGTTTGGGCCCGTAAAGATAACCCCCAAAACCCAAAGTTTTTTAAAGAGGGAATGAATTTGGCCAGTTTAAAAACGGGGTTTGAATAAATATAAGGGTCAACCAATCCTTTTCCCATTTCCCAGATGAGAGGGAAAAACCAAGTAAACCCTAGGCTTTGGACGATTTTACTGAGGGACTTTGATAAGCTTTTTTGGTAGGGGTGTTTTTGGGCTACAAAAGGGAGTTTTTTGATGTTTTTCCCCCCCCAGAAAGGGAGGGATGTTTTTGGACTTTAAAAACTATTTCCCCCCGGGATAGGGGGGGCCCCCATCCCAAGAGAGAACTTGGCAAAATTTGGGATCTGTGGCGAGGGAAAGGGGCATATCTTAGGAAACAGTATAGGATTTTTTTAAACGAAGATACCCTTTGGTTGTGCCCCTAATATTAATTAATAATATTGAAAACTCAGATAAAGGAAACCCCCCCGTACACGACAGGGAGGTCCCTAAAAAGTCCCCCGTGCCCCACCATCGAAAAGGGAATGGGGGAAATGTTGCGGGATGGCATTTTGAGCCTTCGCCCTCCCCATGGTATCCCTGTAGTTTTGGTGAGGAAAAAGGGATGGAGGGAAAAGGGTTTTTGCATTAAATTCCGCAATTTTAACAAAAACCCCCCTAGTGTCCCTACCCAGCCCGGGCCCTTGATGAGACCATCGACAATTTAGCAGGTCCCCAATTTTTTACTGCACTAGACCCCAAAAATCTGCCTACTGGACTGTAGGGAAAAACAAAAATAAATCCCCAAAAAAGACTGCTTTCTCAGACGGTTGTCGTCTGTATCAGTTCAAGAGGTTTCCCTTTTGGTTAGCCCCCGAACCTTTCCCATTTCCGGGAGGGTTTATAAAAACCCCTGTATTAACCCAGTGTTAGGAAGACACCCCACTTGCTTTTTTTGATGAGGTTGTAGCCTTGGAAGTTTTGAAAAAACATATGGACCATCGGGGACAAAACGGGGGGGTTCTTTTGGGCCCAAAGGAAAGGTTTCGGGGGCTAAAACCTGAAGAAATGTAAGTTTGCGGTAAAATTTTCAGGTTTTTTGGGTCATCTAATTACTCCCAATGGTGTATTCCCAGATCCGGAAAAGGTTAAGGCGATTACTCAGATGACACCCCTTTGGGAAGGGGAAAACCCAAGTTGGGGACAATTTTTTTTGGGAAAGCCACTGGGTTTTTTGGGAAAAAAACCGGAAAGATTACGTTTCTGTAGTTTGTCCCTGACTCCCTTTGCTGAAGAAACAAGCGAAATTTCAGGGGGGTTGGAAACGGGACTGCATTTAAAGTTTGAAGGGAAAATTTTGGCTTCAGATCCATCCTGAAAAAAAACCCGACTTCAATCGCACCTTAAAGGGCCCACTGCGAGCCTCTGGTGTTTTTTTATTGGCGTTGTCTCACCCAAAGCGAGATAAAAGAAGGTAAACCCCATGCTGTATTTTAAATTTTTCCGGGAAGTTAGTGAGGGGGGAACAATTTTCCCCTCCCTTTCGACATTGAACCCTTTGGGTAGGGGGGGAAAGCAGTTAGAACCTTTGTTTCCTACTTGTTGGTGGGCTTTTTAAAAAAAATAAAGGGACCATCGTCCTCTTGTAAAACGTATTTGCCCAGGGGGACCAAGCTTTAAGGATGACTCGCGGAGCCATGGGGTTGTCTTTTTATAGTTACCCCTTTAAAATTTATAAAACTGGGCTTCCCATTACATCCCTGACCCCCTTGACCCAAAAAAGATTTCCCCTTTGGGAGGGAAATCTTAAACCCCACGGGACCGTTGCCGCCGCCACAAGAAGCCCCTCTTTGGAATGAATTTTCGTATATTTGCAAAAAACCCCGGAGGCTAGGCAAAGGATCCCTGAATCCGGGAATTTTTTGGAAAAAAGAGGTGATCTTCTATCCCATCTGAGAGTCCCCCCTGGGGGGAGAAATTAGTCAACTATTTGATTTTCTCTTTCACTGGAGAAAATAGACTCTGGATGTGTTCTTTGCAGTTTTAGCTGTGCCCACCCGGGAATTTTCAGAACCTACTGTCGCCTCAGGGATCACTTTTAAATTTCCCTAAAAATTTTGGCCGGGGACGAAGAGATAGTCAACTCTTGTCTTATCTGTAACGGGGGAAAAGGGGCCGTGAAGGAAAAAAGGGCCCCCAATTTACTGCCTTTCCAGAAGTTACAAACCCCCTGGAGAGAGTATCGGTGGATCTTATAGATTTGCTTGGACCTACCCATGGCAATAGGATGTTCGGGCCCTTTATGATAAATTCCCCAAATATCGCAGTTGCCCCTTTCGTTAAAAAGGAAGCCAGACATTTTGTTTAAATGTTTTTATAAAGGAGTATGTTCTCTATTGGTTCCACCTCGTCTACTAGTTGAGATAAGGGAAAGGGGAATTTTCATAATAGGATTTTCTCAGGTGTGAAAGACCATCCAAACTCGGACACACTAAAAGACCGGTATAAACCAGAAGCTAAGGGATGATTGAGAAAAAGCAATAGGGTGGTAAAAGGGAGCTTTGGCAACCTTGATAGGAAAACCCACCTAATGATTGGACGGAAGCTCCCCGTTTGTAAGATTTGCCCTCAACAGTGCTTTCACAGGAGCGTTTGGGGGAACAACCCCTTTATCTGATGACTGGCAGAGGGTGGATATTTTCCCCCCCGGGTGTTACGAACGGATTGACGGGACGAGGGAGGCCCAAATGCTGAGGGAAAAAACTAGAGATGCAAGGGGGAAACCCCCCAAGGTGCTGCAAGGGAAAGGGCCCCAAAAGGGATGGGCCCCAGGGTACAATGCAGACTGAGGGGAGAGATTCGACCCCGCGGAAGGGGCCCCCGTAAATGCTACGTATTTTTTGTCATGGGTGGGCCAAAGGGGGAAACACTGGGCCCCAAAATGGAGTAAAACCTGCCAGGATTGGAAGAAGCTGGGGCCGTGAATTTTCCCGATTCGAGAAACCGGGCCCCCCCCACAGCGAGGGGAATTAAAATATTTAAACAAATCGTCCTTTTGTGCCCCCAAAAGAGAGATTTTCTATCCGAGTTGGACTCCGAATCAGAACGGGGGTTTGATGAAGAGACGTGGGGAGTAAGGTTTGCGAGAAAAAGGCCAAATAAAAAAAAATTTTTTAAAGGGGGTCTGTCGCAGATTTTTCGGGGGGGGTTTTCGCAGATTTTTGGGAGTTATTTCCCCAATTTTAGGTTTCGGGGTGCACTCCTGTTTTTATTATAAAAATTTTTAAAAGCCCTTTAAAATTTTCCTGTCTGCAAAAAGACCATTATTAAAAATTTTCCCTTTTTTTCCAGAAGTTTGGCCCATTTTCTCGTAAAAAGGTTCAGTTTGCCAAAAGACGTTAAAAAAACCTTTTGGGGGGAGGGGTTGTAGTGACCCCTAACCCAAACCAAGTTTGCGCCCCGGGGCAATGGGGAAAAACCCGAGGGCTCCCCGAAAAAGGCCCACTTGCCCCCGCAAAAGCACGTGGCGATGCCTTTCCTATAAATTTTTTTATATTTATTTTTATTTTTTTTAAAATTATATATGATTTTGGGCGTGTACTTTAAACCTTTATTTTAAAGGAACCTAGCCATTTTCTTTTTAAAAAGTTTTTTTAGCATCTTTTAAGCCGGGGGAAAAGCTTGGGCCCAACCCTTTTTTTTAGGGATTGATTAAAAATTTTTTAAATTTTTTCAAATGCTATTTTTTTAGGGGATGGGATTTGTAACCCCGTGATTAGCAAAGGAAAACTATCTTCTTTTGGCGGGAAACCCGCCACGCCCTCTAGGGAGAGAGACCCAAAGTTGTCGTTCCCGGGGGTGTTATAGCCCCCTAAAAAAAACCTTTGGGGGTTGGGTATATTTTAGCCGGGGGAAGAGCGGGGGAGGCCGGGGCATAGGTTTTTAAACGTCCTAAACGGCCGATTTTTACAAACCCGGGGGAAGCTTTTACGTTGGGTTTTTTTCTTTTTTTTTCCCCCGCGGGGGGAAAAGGGCGAGGTTTTAAAGGGAGTAAGGTGGATATTTTAAGTTTTCATTTTTTTTTGTAAGAAAAATGAGTGCCCCTTGTTTGTTTTTAGGTTTGGTTCCCGTATTGTTTTAATGTTTTGGTGGGTTTCTGTTTTTTTTTTTTAGAATGTTTTAATAAAAAGTATATTTTTAAAATTCGTGAGTGAAAAAACCCCCTTTTTTTTTAACTGTAATTTAAAAACAAAGGTAAAATTTCTTTTGGGTAAACCTTTTGGCAAGCAATTGACCACCTTTTATCAGCCCTTAAAGGGGACACGCATCCCCCCGGGAAATTTTTAAAACGCTTCCCGAC
This sequence comes from Penaeus monodon, assembly GCF_015228065.2. Lineage (NCBI taxonomy): Eukaryota > Metazoa > Arthropoda > Malacostraca > Decapoda > Penaeidae > Penaeus > Penaeus monodon. Next base: position 7,434 of record NW_023649149.1, on the reverse strand, counting down.
TAAAAAATCTTTTTATTGGGTTTATTTTTCCCCTTTTTCAATGCAAACTTTCCTTTTTTTTCCCTTTTTTCACCCCCTTTTACAAGTCTTCTTCTTTCGGTACACTTATTGTTCCCCGGACGTATTAACCAAAGGGGGGGGCAGGCTAAGACCAATTAACGAGGGTAATTAAAGTAAATTAAAGACCAATCAATAACAAATATAACTCAAAAAATTGCAATAAAAATGATAACAATTGCAATAATGATGATAATAATTGCAATAATGATGATGATGATGATGATAATGATGATAATGATGATAAAGATGATGTAACGAAAACTGATGTAACATGTAACGATGATGATAATAAGAGGAATTGGGGTTTCCCTATTTAAAAATAAAAAAGGGATAAGAAAAACATTTCCCAAAAATTTGAAAAAACGGCAAAAAAATTTGCGAAAAATAGCCCTTTTGAGAGATACCCCAAAAAGACGTTTTTTTGATTTCTTTTGGGGGATTTCGGCAATTTTTTAGGGGAAAAATGATAAAAATTACCAGAATTGTATTAATCATAACAATAATGAGATTTAAAAATGAAAAAATAAAGAGGGGAAATTTTATAACATTTTGGGAAAATTTTTAAAATTATTATTATTTATTTTATTATTATTTTTATTATTATTTTTTAATTTTTAAATTTTTAATATTTTCTTAATTTTTTAGTATGTTGCCAAAAAAAACTATTTATCTGTAAAATAACAATAATAATAATAAGTATAAGTTAAAATTTAAAATTTAAAGCTGGGTTTTTAATATTGTTTATTTGTAATTTTTATTGTTTTTATTATCAGTATTTTTATTTGTAAATGGGGAGTTTTAATTGCAAAAAAAAATTAAATTTAACAGTAATAATTAAAAGTAAAAACGTACTAATTAATAATTTATATAAAAAAAATTTTTATAAAAAACGTTTTTTATTTTTATTATTTTTTGTTTTTAAAATTATTATTGTTGTGGTTTAGATTATTGCCCAAAAAAATATACATAACTCCAATTTAATTTCCCCAATAATAATGATAAAAAATTTTAAAAAATGATGTAAAATTGCAATAATGATGAAAATGATGATGATAATGGGTAAATGTGAAAAATGATGATGATAAAGATAATAAAAGATGTAATATGATAACGAGATGATTTTAAAAAGAGGAAAATTTTTGTCCATATATAATATAAAAAAAGGGATAAGAAAAACATTCCCAAAAAAAACGGAAAAAAAACGGGGAAAATCTAGCGAAAAATACCTTTTGGAGTATACCCCAAAAAGAGTTTTTCCCCATTTTTTGGGATTTTTGGGAATTTTTAGGGTAATAATGATAATTAATTACCCGAATTGTATTAACATAAAAAAATAATGATGATAAAAAAATGAGAATAAGGAGAATTTTTATAAAATTTTAATTTATTTAAAAATTTTTTTATTATTATTATTAAATTTTTATTTATTATTATTTTTATTATTTTATTATTTTTACTATTATCTTAAATTTTTAGATCATTTCCAAAAAACTATTATATTGTTTAAAAAAACAAAAATAATTTAAAAAGATAAATATAATAATAATAATGCTAGTGGTTTTTAATATTGTTTTTAGTATTATTATTGTTATTTTTAAACATTTTTTATTATTTGTACTGGTGTAAAAATTGCAAAAATAATTTATAACAGTAAATTTAAACAGTAAAAAACCCAAAACTAATTAAGATAATGATATAAATAATTATTATAAAAAACGTTAAAATTGTTATTATTATTGTTATTTTCTATTTTATTGGTTTTGGTTTTTAGTTTATTGCAAAAATATATACTATAACTCCAATAATTGCCCAAAATAATGATAACAATTTTAATAATGGGTGATAATAATTCAATAATGATGATAAGGATGATGATAATGATGATAAAGATGATGAAACGTAATAAAAGATGAAATCATGATAACGATATGAAAAAAAGAGGAATGTGTTTCCCTATATAATATAAAAAAAGGGATAAAAAAAACCCTTCCCAAAAATCGAAAAAAACGGCAAAAATTGCGAAAAAATTTCCTTTTTAGAGTATACTCCAAAAAGAAGTTTTTTCGTTCTTTTTGGGGATTTCCCGGGAATTATTGGGGGAATAATTATAAAAATTACCAAAATTGTATTAATCATAACAATAATGTGAAAAAATGAAAAATAAAAAGAATTTTGATTAAAATTTGGGAAATTTTTAAAATTATTATTTATTATAATATTTTTTATTATTATTTATTATAAATTTTTATTTTTACTATTATCTTAATTTTTAGTTCATTGCCCAAAAAAACTAATTTTATCTGTAAAAATAACAAAAAATAAAAAAGTATAAAATAATAATAATAAAGTAGGGGGGTTATAAAATTGTTAAATTTGTATTATTTTTTTGTTATTTTTTAAACATTTTTTATTAAATTTTTATGGTAGATAATTGCAAAAAAAATTAAATTTAACAGTAAAATTCAGTAATAACGTTCTAATTTAAAATAAGATATAAATAATTATTTTAAAAAACGTTATTATTGGTTTTTATTATTGTTTTACATTTTATTGTTGTGGTTTTAGTATTTTTGCAAAAATATATACTTAACTCCAATTTTAAATTTCAATAAAATGATAAACCCAAATTTCAAAAATGTATAAACAATTGCCCAAAAATGATGATAAAAGATGATGATAATGATGATAAAAGGGTGATAAAAGATAAAATGATGGGGAAAACATGATAACGATTTATGATAAATAAAAAAGGTAAAGAAAAACATTCCCAAAAAATCAAAAAAAAAACGGGGGGAAAAAACTAGGGGAAAAAATAGCCTTTTTAGGGTATACTCCAAAATGACGTTTTTTTTGATTTCTTTTTGGGGGATTTGGCAATTATTAGGGGAAAATGTAATAATTTCCCGGGAAAAAGTTTTAAAAAATTTTTTTATAACAATAAGATGAAAAAGTGAGAAAAAAGAGAATTTTTATTTTAAAATTTTAATATTTTTAAAAATTATTATTATTTTTATTTTTATTATTTTTTATTTATTATTATTATATTATTATTACCATTATTCCCTTAAAAATTAGTATCATTTCCAAAAAATCTATTATATTTTAATAATAAAAAATAATTAAAAAATAAGTTATAAGTATAATAAAATAATTTTTAGTGGTTATAATATTGTTATTAGTATTATTAAATTTTATTATTTTCATATTATTATTTGGGACTAGTAGATAATTGCAAAAAATTTAAATTTTTTATAACCCTTAATAATTAAAAGTAATAACGAATAATTAAGATAAAAGATATAAAAAAAATTTTTTTATTTTTAAAATGTTATTATTGTTATTTTTTATTGTTATTTCTATTATTATTTTTGGGGGTTATTAGTATTATTGCAAAAAAAAAATTACATAACTCCCAAAAATTGAAATAATAAGATAACAATTGGGAATAATGATGATAATTTAATTTCAATAATGAGATAATGATGAGATAAAGATGATAAAAGATGATAAAGGGTGATGATAACGAAATAATGATGATAATCCCTGATAAAAGGGTGATGATAATAAGGGAAAATTTTTGTTCCCTATTAAAATAAAAAAGGTATAAGGGAAAAAAATTCCCAAAAGTCGAAAAAGCGGCAAAATTAGCGAAATATAAACCCTTTTTAGAGTATTTCACCAAAATGACGTTTTTTCGATTTTTTGGTGATTTCGGGGAATTATTAGGGTAATAATGTAAAAATTACCAAATTGTATTTTAAACATAAAATAATGATGATAAAAAGTGAGAATAAAGAGGGAAATTTTTATAACCCTTTGGGAAAATTATTAAAATTTTTATTTTAAATTTTTATTATTTTTTATTTTTTATTTTTATTTATTATTTACCTATTTTCTTAATTATTTGTTTTCATTGCCCAAAAAAATCTATTATATTGTAAAAATAACAATAATAAAAATAAAATATAAGTATAAAATAAAAATGCTAGTGGTTTTAATATTGTTATAGTATTTTATTGTTATTTTTATCATTATTATTATTTGTATGGTAGGATAATTTCAAAAAAAAATTATTAAAAAAAGTAAAAATTACAGAATAACGTACTAATTAAGATAATGATAAAAATAATTATTATAAAATCGTTATTAAAGTTATTATTATTTTTATTTTTATTATTATGTTGTGGTTATTAGTATTATTTCAAAAAATAATATTATAAATCCAATTTAAATTTCAATAAAAATGATAACCAAATTTTTAATAAAAGATGAAATAATTGCCCAAAAAATGAGTAATGATGATGATAATTAAAGATAATGATGGGTTAAAAGATGATGATAAAAGATAATAATGATGAAAAACATGATAACTGATGATAATCCCGAGGAATTGTGTCCATATATAATATAAAAAAAAGGGATAAGAAAAAAATTCCCAAAAGTCGAAAAAAGGGGAAAAATCTTAAACCCAAAAAAGCCCTTTTTTTAAGGGATACTCCAAAAAAGGGCGTTTTTTTTTTGATTTCTTTTGGGGATTTTTGGCAATTATTAGGGTAATATGAAAAAATTTAAATTTCCAGAATTTTATTATCTAACCAAAAAAAAAAATTTAAAGATGATAAAAGTGAGAATAAAGAGAATTTTTTAAAAAACATTGAAAAATTTAAATTGTATTATTATTATTATTATTATTATTTTTTATTATTAATTTTTTTATTATTATTTTACTATTATCTTAAAATTTTTAGTACATTTCCAAAAAAATTTTATTATATCTGTAATAATAACAATAAAAAATAATAAGTAAAGTAAAAAATAATAAAGAAGGTGGATTAAATATTTGGAAAAGTATTATTATTTTTATTTTTATCCTTTTTATATTTGTACTGGTAGTATAATTGCAAAAAAAATTATTATAACAGTTTAAAAATTACAGTAATAACGATACTAATTTAAAATATTGAATAAATAATTTTTATAAAACGTTTTTTATTTTATTTTTTGTTTATATTATTTTTCTTGTGGTTTTTAGTATTATTGCAAAAAAAATATAATATAACTCCAAAATTGCAATAATAATGAAAACAATTTCAATAAAAGATGATTTAAAAATTGCAATAATGATGGGTAATGATGATATAATGATGATTAAAAGATGAGATAACGATAATAATGAGATAATCCTGATAACGATGATGTAAAAGAGGGAACCTTTTTGTCCCCCATTTTAATTAAAAAAAGGGATAAGAAAAACATTCCCCAAAAATCAAAAGGGGGCAAAAACTAGCGAAAATATTTTGCCTTTGAAGGGGTATACTCCAAAAAAGACCGGTTTTTTTTGATTTCTTTGGGGGATTTCGGGAATTTTAGGGTTTAAAAAGATTTAAAAATTACCAGAATGTATTAATCATAAAAAAATGATGATAAAAGTGAGAAAAAGGAATTTTTATAAAAATTTTAATATATAAAAATTTTTTATTATTTTTATTTTTATTATTTTTTATTTTATTTTTATTATCATTATTTTTTTTATTATTATTATTGCTTTATCTAATTTTTAGAAACATTGCCAAAAAAAAACTATTATATCTGTAAAAAATAACAATAATAATAAAAAGTATAAGTATAATAATGATAATTTCTAGTGGTTTTTTAAAATTGTTTTAGTATTAATTTTTGTTTTTATTTCATTTTATTTTTTTGTACGGTAGTATATTTGCAAAAAAAATTTTATAACCCAAAAAACTACGTAAAACGATTTCTAATTTAATTTAATTTATATAAAATTTAAATTAAATAAAATCGGGATTATTTTTATTTTTTTTGTTATTACTATTATTATTGTTTTTGGTTATTAGTATTATTGCAAAAAAAAAAAACTATTAAAAAAAAAAAAAAAAAAAAAAAAAAAAAAAAAAATTAAAAAAAAAAAAAAAAAAAAAAAAAAAAAAAAAAAAAAAAAAAAAAAAAATAAAAATTGCAAAATAAAGATTTAACAAAGAATTTAAGATGATGGAAAAATTTTAAAAAAATTTTAAAAGAGGGAAAAATTTTGTTTTATAAAAATATAAAAAAAGGCCCAAAAAAAAAGGAAAAAAACATTCCCCAAAGGGCGAAAAAGCGGCAAAATTAGCGGAAAAAATAGTTTTGAGGGGTATCTCCAAAAAAGACTTTTTTTTTTGATTTCTTTTGGGATTTCGGCAATTATTAGGGTAATAATGATAATAATTACCAGAATTGATTAATCATAACAATATGATGAAAAAAAGGGGAAATAAAGAGAATTTTGATAACATTGAATATTATTAAAAATTATTATTATTATTATTATTATTATTATTATTATTTATTATTATTATTATTATTATTATTTATTATTATTATTACTATTATCTTAATTATTAGTATCATGCCAAAAAATCTTTTATATCTGTAAAAAATAACAATAATAATAATAAGTATAAGTATAATAATAATAATGCTAGTGGTTTAATATTGTTATTAGTATTATTATTGTTTATTATTATCATTATTATTTTTTGTACTGGTAGATAATTGCAAAATAATTTTTATAACAGAATAATTACAGTAATAACGATACAAATTAAGATAATGATAAAATAATTATTAAAATCGTTATTATTGTTATTATTATTGTTATTACTATTATTATTGTTGTGGTTATTAGTTATATTGCAAAAATATATACTATAACTCCAATAATTGCAATAATAATGATAACAATTGCAATAATGATGATAATAATTGCAATAATGATGATAATGATGATGATAATGATGATAATGAGGATAATGATGATGATAACGATAATAATGATGATAATCATGATAACGATGGTGATAATAAGAGGAATTGTGTCCATATATAATAAAAAAAGGTATAAGAAAAACTTTCCCCAAAAGTCGAAAAAGCGGAAAACTAGCAAAAATATAGCCTTTTGAGATATACTCCAAAATGGACGTTTTTCGATTTCTTTGGTGATTTCGGCAATTATTAGGGTAATAATGATAATAATTACCAGAATTGTATAATCATAACAATAATGATATAAAAGTGAGAATAAAGAAATTTTGATAACATTGATTTAAAATTATTATTTAAAATTATTATTATTATTATTATTATTATTATTATTATTATTTTATTATTATTACTATTATCTTAATTATTAGTATCATTCCCAAAAAAAATTATTATATCTGTAATAATAACAATAATAATAAAAAGGGTATAAGTATAATATTAATAATGCTAGTTGTTATAATATTAGTTATTTTTATTTTTATTGTTTTTATTATCATTATTTTTATTTGTACTGGTAGTAAATTGCAAAAATATTTTTTCAAAAAACAG
>NW_023649148.1:110500-141898 GCF_015228065.2 Penaeus monodon | reverse complement strand
TCCCTTCCCTCCCCCCCCACCCCTCTCTCTCCCCCTCTCTCTTCTCTCTCTCTCTCCCCTCTCTCCTCTCTCTCTCTCTCTCTCTCTCCCCCCCCTCTCTTTTCTCTTTTCTATCTATCAAATCTATTATCTCTCCTTCCCTCTCTTTCTCTCCCCCTCTTTTTCTTTCTCTCCCCTTTTTTCTCCCCCTTCCCTCTCTCTCTTCCCCCCCTCTCTCTCCCTTTTTCCCTTTTCTCTTTTTCCCCCTCCTCCCCCCCCCTCTCTCTTCTCTTTCCCTCCCTACTTCCCCCCCACCCCCCCCCTCTCTCTCTCTCTCTTTTTTCTCTCTCTATCTCCCCTCTTCACTTTTTCCCCCTCTTCTCTTTCTCTCTCTTTCTCTCTCTCTCTCTCCCCCCTCCCCTTTCTTTTCCCCTTTTTCACTCTTTTTCTCTTTGTCTCTCTTTCCCCCCCTCTTCCCCCCCCCCCGACTCTCTTCCGACCCTCTCTCTCTCTCTCTCACTCTCTTTTTTCTCTCTCTCTCCCACTTCTCTCTCTCTCCCCTCCTTCCCCTTTCCCCTTCTTTTTCACTCTCCCCCTTCTCTATTCTTTTCTCTTCTTCTTTTTTTCTCTCCCCTCTCTCTTTTCTTCCCCTTTTTCTTTTTCTTCTCTCTTCCTTCCCTCTCTTTTTTTCTCTCCCTTTTCCCTTTCTCTCTCTCCCTCCCCCCTCTCTTTTCCCTCCCTCTCTCTCTCTCTTTCCCCCTTTCCCCCCCCCCCCTCCCTCCCCCCCTCACTCACTCCCCCCCCCCCTTTCCCCTCTCTCTCTCTCCCCTTTCTCCTTCCCCCCCCTCTCTCTTTCTCTCTCTTTCTCTTTCCTTCCCTCTACTCTCTTTTCCTCTCTCTCTCTCTCTCTTCTTTTCTCTTTTCTCTCTCTCTTCTCCCCTCCCTCCCTCCTCTCCCCCCCCCTCCCTCCCTCTTTCTCTCTCTCTTTTTCTCTCTCTCTCTTTCTCTCTCTCTCTCTCGGGTGGAGACTTAAAAAAACCCCGGAGAAACCGGACAAGTGAATGAATTTCCCGGCTCCAACCCAAAATTTTCTCTTGAGAGGAGTTTCCTGAAGGCTGACTGGGAAAAACTGCCAAAAAAATCGTTTCCTATATGACATTCCTGAAGGCCACAGGATGGGATGGAAATTTATCATTATTTCAATATATAGGGCCGCGGGGGCCCCGAGCCCGTTAGGCATCGGACTCAAGACTTTTCACAAGGGCCCAATTTGATTTCCCGGGGCCGGTGGGGGTTCCCTTTGGGAAAGGGAAAACTTCACCCCCAATTGCCTACCTAGCCACTGGGGGGCCCCAAGCCACCCCAAAGTCGGGCTGGCCCCAAGCCCGGTTTTAAAATTAAAGGGGAATGATTCCCCTAAAAGGTAACCCCGGAAACTTCCCGTGGGAAAGGAAACTGGGGAAAACCCTCCCACGTACTCACTCCAAGGCATCAATCATGAAAAAACTACAATTAAGTTTTCATGCTGGGACCAGGGCCCCCGCTCAAACATGAGCCAAACCCCGTTGAAAAAAAAATAAATAATTTTAATTATATATATATATATATATAAAATTTTATAATAAAAATAAAATATATATAAAAATATGTTTTTTATGTGTGTGGGTGTGTGGTGTGTGTGGGGTGTGTGTGGGTGTGTTTGGTGTTGTGTGTGGGGGTTGTGTGTGTTTTTGTGTTTTGTGTGAGTGTGTGTCTATATATGTATGTGGGTGTATGTGGTGTGTGTGTGTGTGGGGGGGTGTGTATGATTTGTGTGTGGGGAGGGTGTATATATGTATGTGGTTGTGTGTGTGTATGTGGTTTTGTGGGTGGGTTGTGTGGTGTTGTGTGGGGTGTGTGTGTGTGTGGTGTATGCAGGTTTAGTGTGTGTGTGTGTTTTGGGGGGTGCTATATAGCATGTGTGTGTGTGTGGGTGTGGGGCTCATATATGTGTGGTGTGTTTTTGGTTTGTGTGTGTGTGTCTGTTTTGTGTGGGGTTGTGTCTATATAGCATTTTGTATGTGTGTGGGGAGTGGTGTGTGTGTGTGTGTGTCCCGGTGTCTATATAGCAGGTGTATGTGTGTGGTGTTGTGAAATTGAAAAATGATATAAAAAAATTATATATTTTTGTACACATTTTACTATGTATTTATACGGGGCATATACATACCCCAAAAAAAACCCCACACTTACACATGCTATAAAGGCCCACACGAAAACCACACAACTCACACACACATACCCCTGCAAATATATCACACACACACAAAAGACACACACACACAAAAGACACAACATATATATAGGACACACAACACACACACCACCAAAAACCACACACACAACACACCACACACACACCCCACACCCCACCCCCACTGGGGGACGAATTAAAAAAGCCATAAAAGAAAAAAGAATAACAAGACCCCCGGAAAGTTTGAAATAACACCCCCGGGAAACAAATTAAAAATGCTGGCGCAAGTGTTGAATACTTCTTCTACAAACCCCCGAAGAATGGGTTAAAAATCATTCTTTTAACCCCCCAATACCAAAAAAGGTGACGAAATCAATGCAAAAAAATAACAGGAAAATTTTGCATAATAAAAAAGCAGCAAAAATTTTGTTGAAAATTTAATTGGCCTGAAAAAAAGGAATTTGAATTGAAAGAGGGGAAAATTTGCGGGGGGACGAAAAAAGGGCGGGGTTTTCGCCCTTTGGGAAAGGGACCAGAAACCAGATTCTAAATTCAAAATTTATCATAGAGAAAAAAAAGGGGAACATCAAAAAAGACCTTATACCTGTGTTTTATCGTTTGTGAAAACTTTTTATCTGTTAACCCCCGATATCCTCTGGGGAAAAAACATGAAAGATATGAAAATTTTCCCAAAACCAAAATCACAACCCAATAAAAGCCCTGTTTTGACCCAAAAAACAAGCAGCGGTTAAGAACCATTATGGTTAACAGGGAAAGGTTCGAAGTCAAAAAAAGGGGTGCGGGCAGGGTTGCATTCTTTCTCCGCCCCTTTAAATATATTCTGGAAAAAAATTATGAGAGGTGGGTCTAGAGAAATTTTTAAGGGAAATGCCGGGGTGTTGGATACAAATATTTAAAACTGAGGTACGCGATGATTTTGTTTTGATTGCCGGGGTATCCCCGAAAAAAAAAACAACTACTAGTAAAGTTAGGAAGCAAGCGAAAAAGGGTGGTTTTTTCTTAATGCCAAGAAAAAATAAAATCATGAAGATTCAAAAATAACCCGGGAAGGGAAAAATGAGGGAAAATGTTACAATCAAGGGAAAGATTGGGGAAAAAGTGAAAAAGGTTTACTTTTCTTGGAGCTTTTTTTAACCCAATACATAGATATTCAACCCGGGGATTTAAAAAAAAGAATTACCATTGCCAAAAAAGCCACAATTGCCCCCAATAACATCTTTAAAAACCGAAGCATTTCCTTTCGGACAAAAACTGAGGTTATTTAAAAATCATTAGTTTTCCCAATTTTCATCATAGGGTTTTGAGGTTGGGTGCGAAAATAGATAGACAAGAAAAAAGATCAATAGTTTTAAAAAAGGGTTTAAAGACGAAATACTTGCGTTATTTGCCCGGAAAGAAAAGAAGACGAATGATTTAAGTTTCTGAGAAAAATTTAAATTTTAAAAAACCGGGTGTTGGACATCTTTAACAGGAGGAAATTTTAAAATTTTAAATTTGGGCATGTTTAAGGGGAAGTAAAAATATTGAGAAAAAAATTGCTGAAAGGTATGGTGATAGGAAACAGAGGAAAGGCAAACCGAAGACAAGACTGAGCGACAAATAAAAGATATTTGCGGGCTGTCGATGGTATAAGTGGAAAGAAAAGCGTAAGATGAGTTAGGGGCGAAGGAGTGGAGGGGTTACGGCTGTCAAACATGAGCATCCCAAATTTGATATGATGAGGGGAGTGGGGGGGAAAGAGGGAAGAAGGGGAATTTTTGAAGGAGGGAAGGGAGGGAAGAAGAGGGGAACGGAGAAATAAAATTTGGAAGAAGGAGGGGGGGAGGAAATGGAGGGGGGCCGGGAGAGCCAAAAGGGGAAGGAGGAAAAAAGGAGAAGGAAGGGGGAAACTGAGAGAAGAGGGGGAAAGGGGGGAGGAGAAGGAGGAAGAAGGGGGGAACGGAAATAAAATGAAAAGGGGATGAGGAGGGGAAAGGAGGGGGGGACGGGGAGACAGAATTTTGAAATTAAAATGAAATTTGAAATTTTTAAAATTAAAATCTTTTTTTTTGTCATTAAAGATTTTTACTTTAATAGTCAAAATTTTATACATATAGAAAAGGCTCTTTAAGATCGTGCATCATTTTATAAGACCCTTTTTTGAAACTTTTAAAAAGGTTGTAAAATATTATGTTTACAAAACGTTTTTTAAATTGGAATAAAGTCTAAAAGACTGATTTGTCAAAACATTCTATCCTTTAGAATTTAAACCTTTTAACAAAAGTAAACAATACGCTGTATTGGAACCAAAAAAATTTGTTTTAAATTTTTTTTTGAAACTGAAATGGGGTTTATTTTTACATCACTGGTATTTTCATTAAAAATTTTGGTCCAAGAATTTACATAGTCTGTGTTTGAGAGGAGGACACGAATGGAAATTAAGGGTATTGTAGTTTCGGGTCGGGATCTTCATTTTTTTGGGTTTAAGGGAAAAAAGTGTTTTAGTAACCGTTTAGGCTTTAAAAATAAAATTTGAACGGGAAAATATATTGATTCATTAGTTTTAGAGTTATTTAAAAAAAAGATGCATTCGTGGCCCCCCTCTTACATAAGCCATCGTTTAATTCTGATGCACGCTTCTGCACCCCCTCGAGGGGTCGTGAGTTCTTTGCTCGGCGCCCCAGATAGTATTACATAGGTGGGGTTGGGAAATAGTTTGGGGCAAATAAATCAATAACATCAGTTTTGGGTTTAAAAAAAATTTTGAAAGTGAAAAACCCCAAACTTTAGACAGTTTACTTTTCAAGTGCATAGTTCATGCCCATTTAATATTTTTGAAATAATTACGCCAAGAATTTAAATTTTGTTACTTTTTCTAGTATCAATCTTAATATATTTTGGGGTAAGGTTTCATTTTTCGTTTATTTCTGTGAAAAATATGTTTTTTGTTTTTTTTTTATTTTAAAAAGTTTTTTGTTTGCAGAACCCGAAGAACTTGGGCAATTTCACTGTTCAGTGTGTTAATGGGGGTTGTGAGATTATGATGGCTCGTGAATAGGGGGATTTCATCGGCAATAAGATGAAATTGAGTTTCGGGTTTTGGAAAGAAAATATCATTAATGTATAAATAAAAAGTAATGGCCAAAATTTTGAACCTTGGGGGAACCACCAATTTTTAATTGTGTAAAAGCCTTTTTCATTTTTTACACTCGCATAGGGGCTTTTTATATAACTTTTAAACCATTTGAGGTTGTTACGGCCCATAATTCCAGTTTTTTGAAAAGAATCGTTGGTCCATCGTATCGAAAGCTTTGCTTAGGTCTAAAAATACACAAATTTGAAACTGTTTCGTCAAAAGTGCAATACGAGTCGACGAAGTTTTGTAAGGCAGTTTCAGTCACTTAAAGGGGGGAATCCATACGGGCATGTAGAAAAAAAATTGTTTTTTTTAAATGCCCCATTAACGGGGGTGTAAGAAACCTTTAAAAAAATCTTTTAAGAAAATTAAGGATTTGGTCGATAGTTATTAAGTCTGTATCTCCCAATTATAAATTGGTCTCACGACAGCGATATTCAAGGGGTCAGGGAAACCCCAAGTGCAATGATCTATTAAGGTGATGTAAATGGTAAAGAGTATAGAAGAGTTTTAATGTTTTTCCCGGGTAATTCATCATAGCATGGGCACTGTTTTTGAGAGAGATAATTATATTTTGTATCTCTGTAAGGGAATTGTCAAAACTAAATTTTCCGATTACACGGGGGAAAGGTAAGACGAGAAGGGTTTTCGGTGGGGTAATTTGCAGAGAGGGAGGGTCCAAATTGATAAAATGTTCTTAAATGATCGGGAGTGAGTAAGTGAGGCAGGGTAACTGTCGTCCCTGGGTTTTTCCCTGAGAACCGTTTATTACCAAACCCTGATTTTTTGACGTCTGACTTTTATTTTTCAAGTTTTGTCTTAAAAAATCTATTTTTTTCCTTTTTAAAACATTGATTAATTTTTTTACGAATTTTTATATGCTTTCCGTAGTTTTTGGCCCCTTTTTGCGATTTGTTTGGAGTTTTTTCGTTGTTTTTTTCACCGTAAGTAAGGGGTTAGAAAAATGTGTATTTCTTATCGTTTTTTTAATAAGCGGAAAACTTTTTCATAGGCACTTTTAACTGTTTTTGAAAAATTGCAAGGGCATCATTTTAAAACTCCGGGAAATTTTTTACGTGTTTCCAGTTTGTATTTCGATTTTATTTTTTAAACCGGCTTTGATTTCTACATTATTTGCTTGTCTGTACGGATTGTTTTTTTTTTTACGACCCTGCGGCTGTCGTACGTAAAAAAGAGAGAAAATAGGGTTGATCAGATATTTGAGTATGAAAAATGCCATTTCCAAAGGGTTTTTTGCTATATTTTTGTCCATATTGATTAATAAGGTTTCGAATTTTTTGGGAAAGCGGTTGGGTTTTTAGATTGTACAAGATAAAAAGGGCTGATGAATGTGCTGATTTATCCAATTATATGTTTTTACTACTTGTTGTAGTAAATCAAATTAAGTCACCTATTATATAGTTGTATGAATTTTTTTTGTTTTTAAGTATGCTCAGCAGGTTGTTTAAAATCGACTTAAAGTCATAACAATTTGATTAGGTCGTCTGTAGACGACCCCTCTACGAAGGGTTTGGTCTATATTAGAGACTGTCTCAACGAATTAGGGTTTTAGTGGTTTGGGATTGACTGTTTGATTATGCATAATTTTTTTTGTATTTTTCGTACGTAAAGGTTTAACCTCCACGATCCCCGAGGTATTATTGTAATAGATAATAATTTGGAATAGGAACAAAGATTCAATTTATTGTTTTTTTTGTTTCACAAAAGCCAAAATTTAACAAACTTTCTTTCAAAAAACATTGAAGCTCCTCAAAATAACAATTAAATTTTTTGGGTATACTGTTTTATTCAAAAATTTTTTTCAGATTAGACTTTGAAAATCCATTAATACAGTGTTTTGCTCACCAGGGGAAAAAAAGTTGATTTGGATTTAAAATCGCAAGTTTGCTAGATAAATATGGGGTCTTTCATTGGGAAAGGGAGGAAAAAGGGGGGAGGCTGTTTTTCAAAATACATACAAAAATTACACATACATTATATATTCTTATATAAATACACACACACACACACACCCCACCCACACACACACACACACACACCACAACATATTAATATATTAAAAAATAATATATATATTAATATATATTGTGGGTGTGTGGGGGTGTGTGTGTGTGGTGGTGCGTTGTGGTGGGTCTGTGGTGTGGTGTGGTATGTTGTTTTTTATATACAAACATATGATGGGGAAACTAAATATATAAAATGTTGTGGTGTGTGTGTGTGTGTGTGTGTGTGTGTGGGTCTATGTGAGTGAGGGTGTGTGAGTGTGTGTGTGTTTAAATATATAAAATATTTTAAAAATGAATAATATAAAAATTAATATAAATGTAAGGATAAAAATAAAAAAGATTTTATATATATAATAAATAATAAATATATATATATATTAATATAATTATAATATACAACATATATATATAAAAAATAATATAAATATATATATAATTAAAATTTTATATAATATATAATATATATATATAAAAATATATTGGTATGCTCTGTGTTTTTTGTATATATTATTAATATTATATAAAAATATATATATATATATAATTATATATTAAAATATATATATATAATATTGTTCTCTATCCAAAAACCCCATACAAAAGCACCCACAGAAACACAACCACACACACACACACCCACACTACACACACACACACACTCAAACACACACACAAGACACACACACACAAACACCCTATAAATAAATAATATATAAATAATTTTATATATATTAAAATTTTATATATATATATATAAAATATATAAAATATCTATTAATTTTTTTTATTTTATGTATATATATATATATAATATATATTAAATATTATATAAAAATATTATAAATAAATAAATATAATATATATATATATATATATAATTAATATTAATGTATATGTAAAATTAATATATATTATATAATATATAAATAATAATATAATATTATAAATATAATATGTATATAATATAACATATAACATATATTTTGGTATAATAATATATAAATATATAGTATATAAATATAATTATTTTAAAATTATATTATATTATATAAATTTATATTAATATTAATATTAATATAAATATATATTATATATTAAAATGTTTACAACCCACAATATATATATATATAATAAACTATATATATATATATATAAATTATATGTATAATATAATATATATTAAAATTTTAAAAAATTTATATATATTATATAATATATATAATTTTGTGTGTGTGTGTGTGTGGTGTGTTTGTGGGTTTTGTGTTGTGGTGTGTTGGGGTTTTTGTGTGTGATATGTGGCATTTGATTATATAATATATAATATATATTTTAATATTATATATTATATATAATATTAATAATGTGGTGTGTGTGTGGGTGTGGTGGTGTGTTTTGTGTGTGTGTGTGGTGTGGTCTACAACATTTAAAGAATATATAAACATATATATAATATAAAATATATATTATATAAATATAAATATAATTAATATATATATATTATATATTTATATTTACAAAAAAAAAGGGTATATTTAAATTATATATAAATATATAATATAATATTAATATTATTTAAAAATATAAAAAATAATTATAAAATATATGTTTTTTTTTTGAATTTTAAAAAAAAAATATTATTTTTTATATATATTAATTTTAAAATATATAATTTTTTAAATTTTATTTTTAAAAATTTTTATTTTAATTTTAAATATAATATAAAAATCCCCTATTGGGTTTTAGGGGGGGGGGGGAAAAAAAAAAAAAAAAAAAAAAAAAAAAAAAAAAAAAAAAAAAAAAAAAAAAAAAAAAAAAAAAAAAAAAAAAAAAAAAAAAAAAAAAAAAAAAAAAAAAAAAAAAAAAAAAAAATATGTAAAAATATATATATAATATAAAAATATAATAAATAAAAATTTAAATATAAAAATAAATATATTATATTTGGTTTTGGGGTTTTTGGTGGGGGGTTTTTGGGGATTGTTTTTGTGGGTGGGGTTTTCCTGGTAGGGATAAAATATAAAATTAGATATTAAATAAAATATAAATTTTTGTTTTTTGGGGTTATTTTTTTTTTTTGGTTATGTTTGGGGTGGTAAGGATATATAATAAGATTAAGAATGATAGATAATTTTAAAAAATAATAAGGAAATATATTGTAAATAAATATATATTTATATTTATATTTCTATATAAATATAATATATATATAAAATATATATAATATGTAATATTATAAAATATATAATATATATAATATTAAAATATATGGGTTATAAACAACAAACAAACAAAAAAAAAAAAAGATATATATATAAAAAATTATTATATATATAGTATGATATATAATATAATAATAGATAAATTAAGAATAAAAAAAAATTAATTTATATTATATAATATAATATATATTTAAAATAATATATATAAATATATAATTTAAAAAAATATAATAAATATATATATATATAAATATATATTATATATATATAATATAATTAATAATATATATAATATAATTATATAAAATATATAAATATTATATATTTTTTTTTTTTTGGTTTTTGGGTTTTTTTTGTTGTGTGTGTATATTAATTATATATATAAATAAATAATATATATATATAATTTTAAATATATATATAATATATATAATATAATATTATTATTTATTATATATATATATAATATATATATATATATATATATAATTTTATATATATCATATTTAAAAATTATTATTTGTTTTTTTTTGCGGGTTTTTGGGTTATTTTGCGATTTTTGGGTTTTAAAATTTAATAATAATAAAATTTTTAGGAGAAATAAATAAAATTTTAAAAATTATAAAGTTAGGTATTTAAATAAAATTTTAAATTTGTAAAAATAAATTATAAAAAAATATATAATATAAATTTTTAATAGAAATATATAAATTAATAATATATATTATATTTATTATATATTTATAATTAGTGTGTGTTGTGTTTTGTGTAAAAGAGAGAGAGAAAAAAGTGAAGGGGTTTATCAATGTTTGTGTGTGGACTTTTATGGCTCGCATAGGAGAGTGTGATATGTGTGGGTTAGGGTGGTATGGTGTATACCACAAAAACACAAAGACACACACAAAAACAGACACACCACACACAGTACACACACAACGCAACATACACACACACACACACAAATTAGCACAACACACACACGCACACACACACACACAACCACACAAAAACACACACCACACCCCACAAAATATTTAAAATATTTTAAAATTATTTTAAATTTTTTAATATATATATATATATACATATATATTATATATATATATAATATATTTTAATATATAAATATATATATATATTATAATATAATAATTATATTATAAAATATAATATATTATATTTTAATATATAATATATATATATATAAAATATATATATATATATTAAAGTATCTGATATTAGATATAATAGATATACGAATATAAAATGTGTTTTTATATATTATATAAAATTATTATATATATATTATTATATATATATATATATGTGTGGTGGGGGGTTTTTGTGTGGTGTGTGTGTGTTGTGTGTGCGGTTTTGGTGGGGTATTTGTGGCGGGGGTGGTGTGTGTGTGTGTGGTGGTGTTGTGGGGGGGCGTGTCTGTTTGGTTGTTAATATATACAAACATATAGATGGGGATTCATAAAAAATATATAAATGCAGTGTGTGTTTGCGTTGTGTTTTGTGGTATGTGTGTGTGTGTGTGTGGGTGTTTTTGTGGGTGATGGGTCGTGTGTGTGTGTTTGGGGGGTTTAATAATATATATATATATAATATATCTATATATATATATATATATTTATATAATTATATATATTATTAATATATAATATAATATATATATATTATTTTTATATATATCAATGTATGTTTAAAATATATATAATATAAATAAATATATATTAAATATATATATATATATATTATAATTATAAATATTATTTTAATAATATAAAAATATAATATATTATTATTGAAAAATTGATACCCACACACACACACACACACACACACACCCACACACAACACAATTTTATATATAATATATTAAATTAAAATTTTTATAGTATAATATATAAAATAAATAATTTTATATGGGTGGGTGTAGCTGGGTTTCTGTACATTTCTATCTCCCATCTTTTCATCATCATATATTACTAAAAAAATATAAATAATAAATTTAAAATATTTTAAAAAAGTTTCCATACCAAAAAACACATACAAAAGCACACCCAAACCCCGAAAACACTACACACAACACAACACACACACCAAAAACACACAAAACACACAACACACACAACAACACCACACACAAGCACAACACCACACACACACCACAAACCAACCACACACACACATATATAATATAATATATAAAAATAATTATATTAAAAATATGATATTAAAAAGATAAAACACACACACACACACCACACACAACCCCACACACACACACAACACATACATATAATAATAAAAATAATAATATATATTATAAAATATATATATATATATTTATAATATGTATATATATATAAAGTGACATTTGATATAAATTAATTATATAATATAAATATAAATATAATATTAAAATTTTAAAAAATATAATATTTTATAAATATAAATATTAATATAATATATAAATTTAAAATAATATATATATATATAAAATTAATATTAAAAAAAATATTTTATATATACACACACATGTGGGTGTGTGTATGTATCTGTGTAGGGAGTGAGAGAGAAAGAGTGATAGTTATTATATATGAGAGTGTGTCCTTTTTTTGTTTCTCTTTATATAAGAGAGTGTGCATATGTTTGGGTGAGTGTGTGTGTGTAAATATATATGTATATATACATAATACATAAAAATATATATATTATATATATATATATATATTATATATATATATATTAATTATTATGTGTGTGGGTGTGTTGGTGTGTGTGAGTGTGTGTGTGTGTGTGTGTGTGTGTGTTGTGCGTCTGTGTCTGTGTGTGTGAGTGTACGTGTGTATATAAATGTGTGTGTGTGTTACACCAAAAAACACACACACAGACACACACAAACAAGTTGTTTATGAAAAAATTAAATACATATGTGTAATATACATATATATTAGGTGGGTTATTATATATATAATATAATATATATATATAAAATTATATATAATATAATATAAAAATATACATAAAAATAAATAAATACATTCAAAACATACACTCACATATTTATATAGATGGATAGATTCGTAGTAAATAGATAGGTAGATATGTTTTCATACATATGTAGGGTGTGTATATGTACAGTGTATATATATTTTATATATATATAAAATATAAAAATATAATATAATATATATATATATATAATATATATATAAAATCAAGTTATTTTTTAAAATTTATTATTTATATGGGGCATGTGTTTCTGTGTGATAAGTATGAATTTGTATAATTCATATGTCCAATTAGTTTAATTTGGCTATCTACCTACCTTCCTACCTACAATTCTATCTACTTACCTACGTATCTACCTACCTATTTATTAGTCAGCCTTCTTACCGGCTCATCTATCTATTGTTATTCTACCTGCCTAGTATCTTGGGTTTGGTTAAGTCACGTTAGATTTATTGCGTTTTTTTATATTTAAGTTAGGATAGGTTTGAATAGGTAAAAATTTTGGTTAGGTTACGTTTCGTTAGTATAGTTAGGTTAGGTTAGGTTAGTTTTATATAAGTTTGGGAGGTTGCCTTCGTTAGGTTAGAAAACGTTTAGGTGGGGTTTGATTATGTTATTTTATGTTAGGGATAGGTTTAGATGGTTTAGGATACGTTAGGTTAGTTAAGGTAATTAAGTTTAGTTTGGTTAGATTTTTGGTTAGGCTGGTTAGGTTTAGTTACTTCGGTTATATTAGATTGAAATGGTTTAAGTATTTGTCCTGTTATGTTATGTTAGATTAGGTTTTAATAGATTTTGGTTTATTTTGTTATGGTTCCCTTATATTATGTTAATTAGGGATAGTTAGTTAGGTTTCGTTAAGTTAATTTATTTAGATTAGAGAAGGTTTAGTTACGTTATGTTAGATTAGGTTTCGTTAGGTTAGGTTAGATTGAGCTAATTAGGTTAGTATGGATTAGGTTAGGTTTAAATTATAAATTTGGGTATAGTAGGGTTGGTTTGGTTAGGCTAGTTAAATTAAGATGGGTTAGGTTAGTTTCCTTAGATAATCTTCAGTTAAATTCGGTTTGGTTTAGTTAGGTTATGATAGATTGTTGCGCTAGAATATTTTACCTTTACTTCAGATAGCTTAGGATAGTTTTGGGCTAGTTTTGCATAGGTATATATTCATATGTATATACATATATTTTTATGTAATATATATATTTTATTTAAAAAATATATATTAATTTTATATAATATAAAATATATTTTAAAATATATATATATTATTTATATAATATAAATACACACACACACCCCAAAGACACACACTCCACAGACAAACACACACACACACAAACACACACACACATATAATAATAATATATATATATATAATATTATTGTGTTTGTGTTGTGGTGTGTGGTGTGTGTGGGGTGTGTGTGTGTGTGTGGGGTGTGTGTGTGTGTTTTTTTTTGCTTTTTGTGTATTATGAACAAATTTGGGGTTATATTTATATATATAATATATATAATATATATATATAATTATAATATATATATCTGTGGTTGGGGGTGTGTTTTTTGTGTTTGTGTGTGTGGGTTTGTGTGTATGTGTGTTGTGTGTTTTGTGTATGTGGTTCTGTACGTCCACACACACAAACAATATATAATATATATAAATTTTATATATATATAATAATAATATATAATATATATATAATTTATATTATATATATTTAATTAAGTATATTTTATATATATTAATATAATATTTTATAAAATATATATATATATTTTAATATATGTGTGTGGGTGGTGTGTTGTGTGTGGTGTGTGGTGTAGGTGTGTTTGTGGTGTTTGGTGTTTATTTAATAACATTATAATATAAAAATATAAATTTATATTATACTTATATATATATATATATATAATATAATAATATATACCCCTGTGGGTGTGGGTTTTTAGTTTTTGTATGTGTGTGTGGTTTGTGTGGTGTTGTCTGTGCGCACATAAAAAAATTAAAATTATATTTATATATATTTTTATATTATATAATTTGCACACACAGAAACACACACACAACACACACACACACACACACCACAAACACAATAAAAAATAATTATAAATTAAAAATAATATATAAAATATAGGAAAAATTAAAATATTATAATTAATATTATATAATTTTAATGGTTTATATGTATACACACCACACCCAAAAACACACACACACACACACACAACACACAACAACACACACATAATTAAATAATATATATAATTATATATATATATATATATATATATATATATAAATAACAAAACCACACAAACCCACACACACACACACACACAAAAACACACAATAATATATAAAAATATATAATAAAATTATATTATATTAATAATATATATAAAAAATATTGTGTGTGTGTGTATTGTGTGTGTGGTGTGTTTGTGGGTTTGTGTTGTGTGTGGGTGTTTTTGTGTGTATGTATGTATACATGCCAAATAAATAAATAATATATTATAATATATATATATATATAACCATATATATAATATATTAAAATAATTTATATATAAATTAAATTATATAAGGTGTTTGGGGGTGTTGTGTGTGTGTGTGTGTGTGTGTGTGTGTGTGGTTGGGTGTTGGTGGTGTGTTGTGTGTGTGGGTTGTGCGGTGTTTGTGTGTGTATGAAGGGATACAACATACAAACACACACAAACACACACACACCACACCACACAACACACCCACACACACACACCGCACACACACCATACCACACACACACACACACATATATATAAATAAATAATATAATATATATTTTATATATAATATTATTATTATATAATAACAATATATATATAATATTATTAAAATAATAAATTAATATATATATATATATATACTATATCTGGGTAATGTGTGTGTGGTGTGTGTTTGTGTGGTTGTGAGGTTATTGGTATGTGTGGTGGTGTTTGTGTGTTGGTGGTCTTTTTTTTTTTTTGGGGGGGTTTTTTTTTTTTTTTTTTTTAATAAAAAAAAAAAAAAAAAAAAAAAAAAAAAAAAAAATTTTTAAAAAAAAAAAAAAAAAGGGGGGGGGGGGGGGGGGGGGGGTGGTGTTTGGGTTTTTGGGGGGGTGGGGGTTTTTTTTTTAAAAAAAAAAAAAAAAAAAAAAAAAAAAAAAATTTTTTTTTTTAAAAAAAAAGAAAAAAAACCCCCCACACACAAAAAAAAAAAACAAAAAAAACAAAAAAAAAAATTTAAAAAATAAAAAAAAAAAAAAAAAAAAAATAAAAAAAAAAAAAAAAAGGGGGGGGGGGGGGGGGGGGGAAAAAATTTGTTATTTAAATAATTTATTAAAAAAAAAAAAAAAAAAAAAAAAATTTTTAAAAGGGGGAAAAAAAAAAAAAAATTTAAAAATAACAAAAAAAAACCCCCCCCCAAAAAAAAAAATTTTTTTTAAAAAAAAAAAAAAAATATTATTAAAATTTTTTAAGTGGGGGGGGGGTTTGGGGGGGGGGGGGGGGTTTTAAAAAAATTTTTTTTTTTTTTTTTTTTTGGGGGGGGGGGGGGGGTTTGGGGGGGTGGGTGTGGGGGGTTTTTTTGGGGGTTTGGTGTTTTGGTGGGGGGCCCAAAAAAAAAAAAAAAAAAATTTTAAAAATTTAAAAAAAAAAAAAAAAAAAAAAAAAAATATTTTAAAAAAAAAAAAAAAAAATTTTTTTTTTTTTTTGGGGGGGGGGAGGTAAATTTTTTTTTTTTTTTTTTGTTTATTTTTTAAAATTTTTTTTTTTTGGGGGGGGAAAAAAAAAAACGAAAAAAAAAAAAAAAAAAAATATAAAAAAAAAAAAAAAAAAAAATATATATATAAAAGGTTTATTTTTTTAGTGGGGTTTGGGTTTTTTTTGGGGGGGGAAATTTTGGGGGGGGGGGTTTTTTTTTAAAAAAATTTTGAGATTTTATAATTTTAATAAAAAAAAAGAAATAAAATTTTAAAAAAAAAAAAAAAAAAAAAAATTTTTAAAATAAAAAAAAAAAAAAATTTAAAAAAAAATTTTTGGGAAAAGGGGGGGGGAAAAAAAAAAAAAAAATTTTTTGGGGGATTTTTTAAAAAAAAAAAAAAAATTAAAAAATTTTAAAATATATTTAAAAAAAACAAAAAAAAAAAAAAAAAAAAAAAAATATTTTAAAGAAAATAAATAAAAAAAGTATATAAATTATAAAAAAAAAAAAAACGGGTTTTTTGGGGGTTTGGGGGTTTTTTTGGGGTTTTTTTTTTTTTTTTATTTTAAAAAAAAAAAAAAAAAAAAAAAAAATAAATTTTTAAAAAATATATTTTTTTTTTTTGTTTTTTTTGTGTGGTGTGTGGTTTTGTGTTGGTGTGTTGTTGGGGTTTTTTGGTGTTTTGTGGGTTTTTTTTTTAAAAAAAAAAAAAACCCAAAAAAAAAAAAAAAAAAAAAAAAACCCAAAAACAAAAAATAAAATTTTTTTTTTTTTTTTTTTTTTTTTTTTTTTTTTTTTTTTATATAAAAAAATATAAAAAAAAAAAAAAAAAAAAAAAAAAATAATAAATATAAATTTTTATATTTTTTTTTAAAAAAAAAAAAAAACCCCCCCCCCAAAAAAAAAAAAATTTTTTAAAAAAAAAAAAAAAAAAAAAAAAAAATTTTTTTTTTTTTTTATATATAAATATATTTTATTAATTTTTTTTTTTTAAAAAAAAAAAAAAAAAAAAAAAAATTTTTTTTTTTGTTTTTTTTTTTTTTATTTTTTTTTTTTGTTGTGGTGTGTGTTGTGGTTTTTTTTTATAATAAAATATAATATATATTAATAAAATTATTTATTATTAGTGTGTGTGTGTGTGGTGTGTGTGTGTGGTGGGGTGTGTGTTGTGTGTGTGTGTGTGGTGGCGTGTGTGTTTGTGTATGTAAGGTATACAACATACAAACCACACACAAACACACAACACACCCCAAACACACACACACCACAAACACACACACACGCACACAACACATAACACACACATATAATATAATATATATAATATATATATAGATATATATTAATATATGTATATTATATATACATATGTATATAATATATATATATATATATAGTATATAATATATAATATAATAACATATAATCTGGTGTATATGTGTGTGTGTGTGGGTGTGTGAGGTGTATGTGGGGTGTGGTGTGTTTGTGTGATGTGTTTTCTGTGCGTCACACCAGAACACACACACACACACAAACACACACACACACACACAATATATATATATATATTAATATATATATATATATATATATATATATATATATACATACACACACACCACACCAACACACACACACACACACACACACACACACACACATATATATATTAATATATATATTAAAATTATATAAAATATATTATATATATTAAAATATATGGTGTGTGTGTGTGTGTGTGTGTGTGTGGGTGTGTGATTTATATATATATATATAATATATATATATATATATATATATTATAATATTTATATACATATATATATATAATATATATATATATCTGTGTGTGTGGGTGTGTTGGGGTGTGTGTGTGTGGTGTGTGTGTATGTGGTGTATGTGTGAAAGGGTGTTTGTGGTATGTGTGTCTGTGCGTCACCTATATATATTATAAAATTATATATATATATATATATATATATATATATATATATATATATTATATATATACATATATATTATATATATATATATATATAAAATATATATATATATATATGTATAATGTGTGTGTGTGTGTGTGTGTGTGTGTAAGTGTGTGTGTGTGTGTGTTGTGCGTGTGTGTGTGTGTGGTGTGTGGTGTGTGTGTGTGTGTGTGTGTGTGTGGGTGTGGTTGTGTGTGTGTTTGTGTGTGTGTGTGTGTGTCTGTACGTCATAGTTATATTATATAATATTTTATATATATTTTATATAAAAATATATATATATATATATATATATATATATATTTACACACACCAGACAACACAAAACACACACAGATATATATATATTTTATATAGATATATATATATATATATAAAAATAGATTTATATATATAATAGTATATATTATAATATTATATATATATATATATATATATAATATATATATTTTAGATATAATATATATATATATATTGTATAATATATGTGTGTTGGTGTGTGGGTGTGTTGTGGTGTGTGTGTGTGTTGTGTGTGTGTGTGTGTGTGTGTGTGTGTATACACACACACACACACACACACACAATACACATTTTTATATATATATGTATATATAGGGGTATATATATATGTATATATATATATAATATACTATAAACAAAATATACATATTAAATATATATATATATATATATATATATATATATATAAAATATATATATATACATATATATAAGGTAAAGGTAGGCTAGACGCATAAGTTTTGGCTTTTTTAGAATCGTTATTTTAGGTCAGTTTACGTTTGGGTTAGGATTTTTATATAAGCTTAGGACGGTTATGATAGGTGAGAATCGCAAAGTTAAGTTACGTTAGGAATGGCCAGGTAGGTTAGAACCCTTTATTTTTGGTTAGGTTGAAATCTTTATTTTTGGTTAGGCTAGGTTAGATTTAGATTAAATAGGTTAGGTTAGGATTGAATCGGTTAGGTTAGCTTAGTTAGGTGTAGGTATAGGTTAGGTTAGGTTTGGGTTTAAAGTTAGATAAAAAAAAGGTTTGGATAGGGTATTTTTATTTTAGGTAAGTAGGTCGGTTAGGTTAGCTTAAGTTTAAGCCTAGATAATGGTTAGATCACACACAAACTAGCCCCACACACGCGTGTGTGTATGTGTGTGCATCCTTATATGTTATATATATATTTATATATTAATATATAATATATATATATATATAATTATATATATATATAAGATAAGAGATACATAGAGGTATATATACATTTACTGGGCGGTCAGTTTGTAGTGGACCGCCTTTATATATTCCCCACGGTCCTTACATATGTCTTTTCTTCTCCCTACGAGAGAAGGACGACGTCACCCTCGCTCCAGGAGGAGGTAACCTAGGTCGTTCGAAAAACCCTCTTTTATCCATAGTGGGTGAGGATACCCGTCGCAGTGAGGATGCTGCGACCAATAGAAAAGGGGGAAACTCGCAGGGAGGCGATCACCTGTTTGGCTTTTTTTTATTTTTTTAAACCCTTTTTGTGTGTGTGTGTATTTTAATAAATATTTTTATATCCTCTTTTAGACAAACCTTAGTCGAAAAAGAAATAGACCACCGCAAAATAGCAAAGAAATAGGAACTTGAAGAGCACTTTTTTCTGTTATTAAACTTTATCGGGAAATATTTCCATCTATATTTTATACAATTACAGTGACTTTTTTAGCTTGTTTCACTGTATATATGTATGTATATTGCACATACAGACAAACAAATATATTTTCCATGCGTGTGCGTGGCATGTTAGATAGGTTAGGTTAGATTGGGTTTTAGTTAGGTAAGGTTGGGTTTTGGTTATTTAGGTAGTACATGTTAGGGTAAGTTAGTTGGTTTGGTTAAGTAGTTTCGTTAGTTTAGATAGGATAAATTTTACTTTATGTTATATTAGGATATTTTAAATTTAAAAGATTAGGATTTTTTAGGTTATGTGATTATCATTGGGTTTAGTTAGGTTAGGTTAAATAAGATGGATTACATTTATTTAGGTGGGGTTAAATAATGTAACTTAACCGAAGCAAAACGTACCTGCCCTACCCTAACTAAAACCAGACCTAACGTAACTGAACCTGAACTAACCTAAACGAACATAAGCTAAACAAACTTAACAAAAAAATAACTAAACCTAACCTAGCTAGCTAAAGTGAGTAACCAAACTTAACCTAACCTAATTTTACAAACTGTAAACTAATCTAACCATAACTCACAAACCCTACTCTAACTAAACCAAAGTTAATTAACCAAAACCTTCCCAAAAAACTAACTAAACCAACTACCTTAATCTAACCTAACCAAAAACCTAACTAAACCAAATCTAACCCAATCTAAAAAAAACTAAACCTAAACTAAACTAACCTAAACAAAACCAAACCTAACATATTAAGCTATAACTTAACCTAACCTGATGATTTAATCTCACAAACCTTGCCTAACCAAAAACCTAATCTCACCGAAACGAACTAAATCTGACCAAAACTAGCCGAAAACTAACCTAAGCTATCTGAAGTAAATGTAAAAATATTCTAATGTAACACTCAAAACGTAACCTAACTAAACCAAATCAAATTTTAAAACTTAAGCTTATCAAAAGGAAACTAAAGCAACCCATTTTAACTTAATCTAATCTAACCAAACCAAACCTACTATACCCTAATATAACTAAACCTAAACTAATCCATACTAACCTAATTAGATCAATCTAACCGAACCTAACGAAACATAATCAAACATAAAAAAACATAACGTAACTAAACCTTCTCTAATCTAAATATTTCAATTTAAAACGAAACCAAAACCAAAACTATCCGTAAACTGAATAAAAACAGAACATAACATAAAAAACCAAAACGTATTAAAACCTAATCTAACTTTAACAAAACAGGACAAAAAAAAAACTAATCCATTCTAATCTAATATAACCGAAGATAACTAAAACCTAACCTAGCCTAACCAAATCTAACCGAACTAAATTAATATATCCTTAAAATATCTTAACGTATGCTAAACAAATTAAGCCTTTGCTAACATAAAATAAAATCCATCCCAAAATAAACGTCACTAACCTAACCAAGGCCCAAAAAACCCAACTTATATAAAACTAACCTAACCTAGATAGATGGACCGGTAAGAAGGCTGACTAGATAACTAGGTAGGTAGATACGTAGGTAAGTAGACAGAAATGTAGGTAGGAAGGTAGGTAGATAGCCAATTATCTAACTGGACATATAAATTATACAAAATATTATATTATACACACAGAAACACATGCACATATAAATAAATAAATAAATGGATATGTAATATATATATATATTTTAAAATATTATATATATATATATATATATTATATATATAATATACACACATATATACACTGTACAATACACACCATACAATATGTATGAATACATATCTACCTATCTATTATCTACGAATCTATCAATCTATATAAAATATGCGAGTGTATTGTATTATATATATAGTATATATATATATATATAATATATATATATATATATATATATATAAAATATATAATATATATACAATATATACATACACACACCTAATATATATGTAATGTACATATATGTATAATTTTTCATAAACATGTGTGTGTGTGTGTGTGTGCCTTCTGACCCCGCCCACCTCTCATGCTGGCTACACCCCCAACAGCACGAGGCTCTGCCCCCTCGGCGACTCTCTTCCCTGAAACACACCTCCAACTGGCACTAAGCTCCGCCCTCACATAGAGGCTCGACCAATGGCATTTCGAAGGAGGAGGGGGAAGTGGGGCTCGACGAGGAAGGAGGCCCGCCATTGGATCATCCAGCGGGAGTCTTTCCCATTGGCTGGAACGACGACCTGCTCGAGGGGGCAGCCCGGAGACTCGGAAGGAACAGAAGAAGGGAAGAAGCGATTCAAATAAGACGAAGCAATAAGGGAAGAATGAGATCAAGAAAAACAAGAAGACGAAAAGGGGAAGAAGCGATCCAAAGAAGACGAAGCAATAAGGGAAGAATGAGACAAAGAAAAAGGAGAAGACGAAAAGGGGAAAGAAGCGATCCAAATAAAATGGAACAATAAGAAGAGAATAAGATTATTAATAATAAGAAGAAAAGAATAAGTTGAATAATAAGAAGAACAAGGAAAGTGGAATAAAATATATATATATATATTAATTGTAAGAAAAAACAGTACATGAAGACGATAAAAGTAAGAATTAAGAAAAAAAGGAAAAAAAAAATAAGAAAGTGAAGAATTTTGAGAAAACATAAAAATAAGATTAAAACATAAGCTGGAAGGGAAGCGAAAATCAATAATATGAGAATTGATTGCAAAAATAACTAGAAATATATAATGAACAATGAAATAACATCTACGGTAGTAAAAAAAGAAATAGATAAAATAAAGGAGAAATTCAAGTAACAAAAGATTTTTTTGAATAAATGATAAGTACAATAAGTACAATAATAAAAAAAAATTACCAAATAATAATACAAACATAAAATGATAAAAAAAAAAAAGAAATAATGAATACAATCATGAAAATGATAAGGAATAAATAAAAAGATACAATAATAATATATTTAAATTACGAATGAATAAAAAACATAATAATCAAAAAAATTTTTATAAAATAATATGGTAAAAAAAACAATAAAGTTAATAAATATATACTTATTCGCTTATCATTATCCTTCCTTATTAGTGGGGATAATGAGGGTTTAAATTTGTGCCCCGGGCGGTAATATTATCTGCTGAATGGAGGATTAGACAATAACCGTAATGATGAATTAACAAGCAAATTCATTGTTAACGGAAGCAATTGTGTATCATCAATCGTCCAATTACGTAATTTCAGTTGACTGAAATCAAACGATTCAGTTTAATAATAAACAATATAATTATCAATTTCTAAATTTATTCATTTTAACTGATTAGTCATCATGTTAAATAATAAACTCTAAGATCACATATACAAAAAAATCAGTAATAAAAAAAAATGACTGTCTCTAATACAAGATGGTTTTCATGCGAGAGTCAAAAGGAAAAATACATCAATATGGCAACCAGAATGACAGAATGAATACCAGAATGACAATATGGCAACCAGAGTAACAAAATAACAACATATATACATATACACACACACACACACACACACACATATATATATATATATATATATATATTATGTATGTATATAACATATAGTATATTGTATATATATTACATATGCATAATATGCATATGTATATATACATATAGAATATATGTATATATATTTACATATGATATAATATGCATATGTATATATACATATAGATATATATGTATATAAAATTTTTCATATGTATATATATGTGTGTGTGTGTATATGTAAATGTATAGTATATAGGTTTTTATATATATTTATATTCATATAAAATTAGTATAAATATACATATATATAAATAAATAAATATCTATATACATATATATATATATATATATATATATATATATATATCATCATCATTATCGTCATTACTGCAGTTATCATTTTCATTATTGCAATTATTATCATTATTATTCCAATTATTGCAGTTATAATGTACATTTTTGCAACTATACTAATAACAACAACAATAATAATAGTAATAACAATAATAATAACAATAATAACGATTTTATAATCATTATTTATATCATTATTTTAATTAGTATCGTTATTACTGTAATTATTACTGCCATGATAATTATTTTTGCAATTTTACTACTAGTAAAAAATAATGATAATGATAATAATAACAATAATATCAATAACAAATTTTAACGAATATATTATCATTATTATAATTATTATATTTAGTATTGTTATTATTACAGTTATAATATATCTTATGGTAATAATACTAATAATAAAAAAATAATAATGATAATGAAGATAATAATAATAATAATAGTAGTAGTGGTAGTAGTAGTAGTAGTAGTAGTAATGATAATAATAATAATAACAATAATAATAATAATAATAATAATAATAATAATAATAATAATAATAATAATGATAATAATAATAATGATAATATTAATAATATTAATAATCATCAAAGTTATAAAAATTCTCTTAATTCTCACTTTTATCATCATTATTGTCATTGATTGATACAAGTCTGGTAATTATTATCATTATTACCCTAATTATTGCCAAAAAAATCATAGGGAAAACGAAAAAAACGTCATTTTTGAGTATACTCTGAAAAGGCTATATTTCGCTAGATTTTGCCGCTTTTTCGACTTTTGGGGATTTTTTTTTACCTTTTATTTATTATATATGGACACAATCCCTGTTATTATCATCATTATTATCAAGACTATCATCATTATTATCGTTATCATCATCATAATCATCATTATCATCATCATTATACTAATAACAACAACAATAAAATAGTAATGACAATAATAATAACAATATAAAGATTTTATAATCATTATTTATATCATTATTTTCATTAATAAAACGTTTACTGTAATTTTTCTCTTTTAATAATTCGATTATCCATATTACGTTATATAATCATTATCATATAATCATCATCATTTGGGAAATTTTATTTTTATTGCAATTATTTCAGTTATTAATATATATTTTTTCAACTATACTAATAAAAACTAAATAATATTAGTAATAACAATAATAAAAGAATAAAAGTTTTTTTTGTAATTTTTTATATATTATTTTTAAATTTAAAATCGCCTTTACTGTAATTTTAGTTATAATAATATTTTTTCAATTATTTACCAGTAAAAATGAAACAATGATAATAATAACAATAATAATATTAAAAAAATATTTTAACGATTTTATCACATTATTATTTTTACCTATTTTATATTAAAATATTATTATATTATTTTGTTATTATTACAGTTATAATATTTTTTTTGGCAATAATATTAAAAATTAAATAATAAAATAATAAATAATAAAATAATAATAATAAAATAAAATAGTAAAAATAATAGTAAAAATAATAATAATAAAAATGAAAAGTAATAATAATAGTAATAATAAAATAATAATAATATAATAATAAAAAAATTTAAAGTTACCAAAATTAATATGGACACAATTCCCGTTTTTTCACCATTTATCGATTATCAGCATTATTACTTTTCATCTCATTTCATCATATCATCATTACCCTCATCATTATTGCAAATTTTTTATCATCTTATTTCAATTATTATAATTATTATGCAATATTGCATTTTTAATATTATTTTTAAACATATAATAACAACTACAATAATAATAGAAAACGTTTTTTTTTTTAAAAATTATTTAATCATTATTTTTTTAAAATCGTTTTTTACTGAATTATACTATTTTAATAATTTTTTTACAGTTAATACCCGTAAAAAAATAAAATTGTAATAAAACAATACTAAATTAATAAATATTTTAAAAGATTTTTATACATATTATTTTAATATTTTTATTATTATTATACAGTTTTTAATATAATTTTTGGATATAATACTAATAATTAAAATAATAATAATAAAATAGTAAAAATAATATTGATAATAATTTTAAAAATATAATGATAATAATAATAATAAAATAATAGAATATGATAATAATAATGATAATAGAAAAAAATACTAAAAATCATCAAATGTTATCCAAATAATTATTTTACCCTAATAATTGCAAAATCATCAAATGAATTGAAAAAAAATCATTTTGGGGTATACTCTCCAAAAAAGCTATATTTCGCTATATTTTTCCGCTTTTTGACTTTTTTGGGTTATTTTTTTTACCTTTTTTTTTATATTGGACACAATTCCCGTTTTATCATCATTATTTTCATGATTTTCATCATTTTTATCGTTTTCATCATCATTATTATTATTTCATCATATTTTCTCATTATTGCAAATTTTATCACTATTATTGCAATATTTCAGTTATGATATATATTTAAAATATACTAAAAAAAAACACAAAATAAAAAATAATAATAACAATAATGAAAAAATATTAAGTTTTTTTAAAATTTTTTATATCATTATTTACTGTAATTATTAGTTGTTTTAAATAATTATTTTTACAATTTATACCCCGAAAATAACGATAATAAAAGCAATAATAATATTTAAAACAATAATAAAATTATTATTTATATTATTTTTATTATTAAATTTTGTTACATTACAGTTATAATATATTTTTTTTCAATAATTTAATAATTAAAAGTAATAAAAAATAAAATAATAATAAAATAATAAGAAGAAGAAGAAGAAGAAGAAAAAATAAAATAATGATAATAATAATAATAATAATAATAATAATGAAATAGTAATAATAGTATATCATCATATGTTATCCAAATTCTGCTTTATTCTTACTTTTATCCTCATATTGTCATGATCAATAGAATTCTGGTAATTACTATCATTATTACCTAATAATTACCAAAATCATAAAATGAATGAAAAAAGCATAATTTTGGAGTCTACTCTCAAAAGGCTATATTTCGCTAGATAGTACCGCTTTTTGGACTTTTGGGATTTTTTTTCTTTTAACTTTTTTTTCTATTATTTAATGGACAAGAATTCTGTTATTATCATCATTATTATCATCATATCATAATTATTATCGGTTATCATCATCATTATCATCATTATCATCATTATCATCATAACCATCATCATTATCATCATTATTGCAATTATTATCATCATTATTGCAATTATTATCAGTTATAATATATATTTTTACAACTATACTAATAACTACAATAATAATAGTAATAACAAAAATAATGACAATAATAACGTTTTATAATAGTTATTTATAACATTATTTTAATTAATGTCGTTATTACTATAATGATTATTGTTATAATAATTATTTTTACAGTTTATCCTATCGTAAAAAAATAATAATAATGATGATAATAAACAATCATAATATAATAAACAATTATTGTTTTATTATACGTATTATTATTATTGTTATCATTACAGTTATAATATAGTTTTTTGGCAATAATACTAATAATTAAAGTAAAATGATAAAGATAATAATAATATTAATAATGATAATAATAATAATAATAATAATAGTAATAATGAATTTAATAATAATAATAATAATAATAATAGGAATAATAAATGATATAAAAATAATAATAATAATAATAATAATAATAATAATAATAATAAAAATAATAATAATAATAATGATAATAATGATATAGAAAAATATAAAATACATCAAATGTGATCCAAATTCTCTTTCTTCTCACTTTTATCATCAATTATTGTCAGATTAATAGAATTCTGGTAACATCATTATCATTAATTCCCTAATCATTGCCAAATCATCAAAATATGGAAAAAAGTGCATTTTGGGTATACTCTCCAAAGGACTATATATCGCTAGATTTTGCCGCGGTTTTCGACTTTTGGGAGTTTTTATCTTTTACCTTTTTATTATGGTATGGACACATTCATGTTATTATCAGACTATTTATCATGATTATCATCATATATCAGATTATCATCATCATTATCATCATTATTTCATTACATCATCATTATCATCATTAGTGTAATTATTATCATCATTATTTGCAATTATTATCATTATTATCGCAATTATTTGCAGTTATAATATAGTTTTACAACTTTACTAATAAAAAATTACAATAATAATAGTAATAACATTATAATAATAATAATGTTTTTATAATATATATTAATATCATTATTTAATTCAATATCGCTATTACTGTAATTATTACTGTTATAATAATTTATCAATTTTATTATGAGAGAGAGATGAGAGATGAGAGATAAGAGAGAAGAGAGAGAGAAAGAGAGGAGGAGAGAGAGAGAGAGAGAGGGGAGAGCGAGGGAGAGACTAAGAGGAGAGAGAGAGAGAGAGGAGAGAGAGGGGAGGGACGAGAGAGAGAGAGAGAGGGAGGAAGAGAGGGAGGAGGGACGAGAGGAGGAGAGATGAGAGAGAAGACGAGATAGCAAAGTCAAAAGAGAGGATGGAGAGAGAGGGGGGGGGGGGGAAGCTGATGAGAGAGAGACGGGGAGAGCAGGAGGGGTGGGGAGGAGAGAGGAGGAGAAGGACCGAGAGAGAAATAGAGGAAAGGAGAGAGGAGAGGAGCTGAGGAGAGAGAGAGAGTGAGTGAGAGAGAGAGAGAGAGACAGACAGAGAGACAGACAGACAGAGAGAGAGAGAGAGTCAAAGTCAAAACACTTTATTCCATTAATTACAATGGTTTTTCGTTTTACATAGATAGTGACATCGTACAGTAATACAGAATAATAGAAACGATAGTGAAATACACAAGGTAGGAGAGCTATAAAATAAAATAAAATAGAATAAGATGTTAACATTGTTGGAAATATATTTTTACATTGTTTTGCATTGAATTAAAAACACTGATGTCATTGACCAATTTAAAAGATGTTCCCTTAATTTATTTTGAAAGTATAGGGCATGGTTGGAGGTGTTCTAATATTATTGTGGTATGTTGTTCAAGATCTTCGCGTCTTCCTCGGTATGCATTGCCTTGACCCTGTTTCCGTGTATGATTATTACGGTTTGTAGAGAGTTAATCTGTCTGGGTTGGATGCCTGTTTGTGTTACCCAATTGTTTGTAGAGGCTATTAACCAATGAGGGATAGTCACCCTTTATGATATATGAAGAGGATGCATGTATTAAATTGACATCTTAGTTGGAACGTTTAGCCATTTAAATGTTCTTTTTAAGTGTTCGGGTTATGGTGGTCTGCTTATTTACGTTGCCTATGCCACTAGCGGCCCAAAAGTTTTGTAGTTTTTGCTGTTTGTATCGAGTTTGTTGGTTGAAATCCCATAGGGGGGAGCAAGAGGGGAGAAGGCGGAGGAAAAGGGACGCTACAACAAAGAAGGAGAGGCGCCGAGGAGAGAGGAGAGAGAGAGAGAGAGGAGAGAGAGAGAGAGAGAGGAATGTGGGAGGGATAGTAGCGCGAGAGAGAGAGAGAGACGGAGAGAGAGAGAGAGAGGGACGAGAGGGAGAGAGTAGAGAGAGGGGGAGGGCGAGAGAGAGAGGGGAGAGAGGGGAGAGAGAGAGAGAGACCAGAGAGGAGGGAGACAGAGGCAAAGAGAGAGAGAGACAAAGAGGAGAGCAGAGAGAAAGACAGGCGAGAAAGAGGGGAAGCGAGAGAGAGGAGAGGAGAGGAGAGAAAGAGGAGAGAAGGAGAGACAGGAGAGATAGAGAGAGAGGAGAGAGAAGAGGAGACAAGAGAGACAGAGGAGATAGAGAGAGAGAGAGAGAGAGGAGATGAGAGAGATATAGAGAAGATACGAGAGAGAGATAAGTAAGAGGACGACAGATATAGAGTAGAGAGAGAAGGATAGGAGATGATAGAGAGATAGATAGAGAATAGAGAGAGAGTGAGAGACCACACACACACACACACACACACACACACACACACAAGAGAGATAGAGATAGAGAGAGATAGAGAAGAGAGATATAGATATATAATACTTATAGATAGATAGAGAGATATAGGGGTGTGGGTGTGGTGGGGGGGGGTGGGGGTGTGTGTGTGTGTAGTGGGGTGCGTGTGTACATAGGTAGATATATATATAATATATGCTATGATGAATATCTGATAGATAGATAAGATAGAATATGAGAGTAGATAGCAGAGAAAAAAACAGAGAGAGAGAGATAGATAGAATAGAGAGATAGAGAGATAAAGAGATATATAGACTAGGTAGATGATATATATATACAGATATATGATATAGAGATAATATAAAGAGATATGTATAATATTATAATACATATAAAGATAGATATATATATAATATATATCATATATATATATATGATAGATATAGTATTATATATGTAAATAGATATTACATATACATATAGTATATATATATATATATATAGTACTTAGGGTAATATATAATAATAATATATATATATATATAGATAATTATATATTACATAATATATATATTATATATATTTTTTTTTTTTTTATTTTATTTTTAAATATGTATGTGTATATATAGATATATATAATATATATAGATATAATATATATATATAATATATATGTATATATATATATATATTACTATATATATATATATATATATTTATATATATATTATATCATTATCTATATAAACATATATATATACATATACACACAAATCGATATAGAGAGAGAAAGTATATATATATATATATAATATATATATATAGATATTAATCTATATATAGATAGTAGATAGCTAGATATAGATGATATAGATATGATATATAGAGATAGATATATATATATATACATATAGATATATATATATACTACTATATATATCATATAATATATATATATATATTATATAAGGATATATATACAAATCTGATAGAGAGAGATAAGTAATATAATATATATATATATATAGTGATATATATTAAGATATGTATATATATCAGGTGTATAATAGATATATATATATTTTAATTAAATATGTAATTAATATATATATATATATATATATAGATATATAATATATAAAGATATATATACATATACACCCAAACTCTATATAAGCGAGAGATAAAGGATTTATAGGATAGAGAGATATAGATATATCGAGATATAGAGCAGATAGCTATAGTATAATAGATATATATATATATGATATATATGGTATATATATATAGATAATAGATATTAGTCTATAATATATATAGATATATACATATATATGATATGTATATATAAAATAATCTATATATCTATATATGAAATATATATCCATGTATATATATATATATATATATATATAGATATATATATATATATATATATATATAAACTATATGGTATCGTGTATATAAATATATTATATCTATATCTATATATAAATATATACACACACACACACACACCACACACACCACACAGATATATATATATATATATAA